>NW_008600701.1:7708-34592 GCF_000691845.1 Merops nubicus
GGAAAGATA
Source organism: Merops nubicus (assembly GCF_000691845.1). Taxonomy (NCBI): domain Eukaryota; kingdom Metazoa; phylum Chordata; class Aves; order Coraciiformes; family Meropidae; genus Merops; species Merops nubicus. Next base: position 7,718 of record NW_008600701.1, read on the forward strand.
AGTTTGTGAGTGCTGATGAGCTTCAGTCCTGCCTCTTTTTATTTACTTCATGAGTCGTGAAGTTGGAAGGATGGAAATTCTGGCTACCAACTAGATTCTTGGTTTCAGCTGTGGGGCTGTTTTGTTTTGTTTGTTTGTTTGGGTTTTTTTACCTTAAAAGACCTAGTAACAAAATAGATTGGTGTACATGTGCAAGTAAACCACAGCTAACCTGGTACATGTAAAATAAGATAATACTGCTATTGTATATAGTATTAGAACACCGTATTCTTGACGTTCTGCTTGAAGGAAATGGCCATGCCCAGTTTTTAAAAGGCAGAGAACCATAACGTGGTACAAGATCATAGTAATTAGTAGGCAGGATTGCCAAGAGGATTAGTAAACACAAGCATAAAACGATCTCCTCACTTTTGTTTGTCAAAGAGATGTACTTTCATCAAAGTTTTTGAAGTTTGTTGATAATTACAGAGAAATTTAGTCTGCATAAGCTCTTGAAACTTCAAATAGAAATTGGAATCTTACTGAATCTTGTTCACTCCTTCACCGACAGTACTTTCCCTGAGGTATTCCATGCCTGCTTTCTGTGTCTTGTTCTTGTGTCTGTTGGATTTGATACTCATGCTGCTACAGTAAGATTGCCTAACCTTGGCATAAATTTGAAATAAATCAATTGAGAGCAGTTGGTGTCACTAAGATTCTCATACCTGCCTCACTGGATTATATGATCTGCTGATTTTGAGGGAAAACAGGAGACATTGCATCATTATGTGCTGAGACTAATTTATTAAATGAATGCCTGAAGAGATGCAGATTGAGGGTATACTTTAGAATGGTTTGGCTTTTAATTAGCATTCTGATTAGTTCCTAATTATTACAGATTTATACAAGAGAGCTGATTTTCAAAATAAAGTGCTATTTTTATTCCTTGGAACAAAATAATCTTTAAGTTTGCAGTTTTCCCTCGCTTTAGTGTGAAGTAGGTGGAGTTGGAACAGGTGACATTTTCTTTGCTATAAGATGCAAGTTCCTGTGGTCTAGGTTTTGAAACAGCTGTTCTCATGGGTTAGATCCAGACATTTATCTGGCTAAAAGATAACACCACCAAAAGAAATGTTCTCAGTCAGAGTAGTTCCCTTATCCAGTTTGACGCTTGGAAAAATGAACATAAAGTACCAGATATATGAAAATGAATATAAAGTACCTCTAGGCAGGTACTGCTCTTTTTGGTGGCAGGCTGTGTTCGTTTCGGGTTATGAAGGCTTTGAGCTGGAGCATGAAATATTGGCATTCCTATAGTCAAAGGAAAACTGTAAATTGGCTAAAATGAGGTAGAAATTAAGGTTTTGCAGGCTTCAGTACTGACATGAGGTAAATTTAAGCATGTCTTGAAAATTTTGTGTTTGCAGTATGTTATTTTATATTTATAGAAGCAGAGAGTTCTTAAGATAATGTTGAAATATGTGTCTGAGAATTTACCAAATGCTTTTCAAAGTGTCTCAAGCAAAATATTGAGCAGTAGTATCTGAGATAGTATTTGCGGAACATACTCAGATTCTTGCTCTCAAGTAATTCACACTAAGTGATCAAAACTAAGATGTTATTTCTTGAATGATACATTACCTACAGATTCTCCTGGTTACATACAATTGATTATGACTGATTAGAATTGATTATACATACTGCATATGCAGTATGGCCTTGAAGCAGTTTCTTTTCTGAAAATTGACTTTGCAGAAATACTGCTTTATTACTCATGCTTACAACCTGCATGTATTCAAAAGCAGATCTGCAATATTGCTAAAGTAACATACATATCAAAAATAAATTATTAAACTTCAAATAAAAGAATAATAAGTTATGTTGCTACAGTTTGCTCTGCCAAAACAACTGAGTCTTGTAAATCCCACATGAAGGCATAGCTTGAATGCTACTGGACTGCTGAAGGATCAGTAGGACCATAATATTCAAACAGTGAGATAGGACAGAAGTATTTCGGTTTGCATGTGAGTATGTCAGAAGAGTATTCAGGGTTTTTCTGTCATTCTAGGATGAGTTTGTAGATCTGACTGTTAGGTTTTATTTTTTTTCCTGCCCATTTTGAAATTGGTAATTGTTAGAAAATTATAAAAACCCACAATGACCAGGTTTAAGGCTGCTTCTTAGCAGAAGTGCAGAATATTTGGATGCAGAGCAGTAAACTGAAAATTAAATGACCATATAAACATTTGTATTACTCTTCATTTCTATGACAGTTTTTTCCATTTAAACAAATCATTTTCCACACACACACACTGACAATAGAAGCCATAATTTCAAAGAGACTAGAAACAGTGCAGAAAAGACTAGAAAAATGGAGTCAGTAGTCTGTCTTCCTCCTAGAAGGCTGTTTAAAGTATCTTGGATAAAGTATTGAAGTATTATGACTTCCATATAGAAAATCAAGAAATTTCTCATTTGGAAGCCAAAACAGTTTGGGTTTGTGGTTTGGTGTTTGTTTTTTTTTTTTTTTCATCTCTGAAAAAAGTTCAAGATACTTAACATTTTATTGAAGGTACGGATTCCACAGAGGAGCTTGCCTTGTTAAGCGCTCAAAAAAAAATTTCAGATACCGGTAGCATATTTTCTGTTAAAAGGTTTGACAATGTAACAGAAAGATGTAATAATTTAGAACACTTACAGGTTTGTTCTACTAATTTTATATGTAAATCAGCCAGGTGGTAAATAAACCAGACACTCCTGACATCTATAAACTGTTATGAGGTGTGAACTTAATGTCATATAATACTTCAGTAAATCTGGAGGAGTGATTTTGCTCTTCTCTTCTTCCCTTCCCCCACTTATCGTAGCATTGGATACTTAAAATAGCATTAGCTGCATTGGATACTTGTAATAATAGTAGCTGTAGAAGAATTACACTGAAGTATATCATGGATGTGTCTTGCCTATTACTGTCAACTGCTGAAATCTACATTAAGAAGCAATATAAAAAAAGTTTTATTCTGTTCTCTTCTGGAAATACCAGGCAACTGAAATAAATTTAGCAGCATTGTTTAAAGGCTGGATGTTGAAGTTACATGAACCTCCTTCAGTTAAAGTTGCCCCTTTTTCTATGATTCAAGACCCTACATCCTCCTTTATTTTCCTTTTCCTTTTTTTTTTTTTTTTCTGTTGCTGAGCTTGGGTAGTGTCAACAATTTCAATGCATAAAGATTTATTGCTAAAATTGTAAAAGACTGAAAGTGATAGCAATGAAATGCTGATTGTAGTTTCTGCTCTTGCCATATGGATGTGTATCTGGATGCATTTGACCTTATGAATGATCACCTTTGCAGTTACAGTTTCTCTGTGGTCAGTGGCAATTGTAAACCAAAACATTTTTCATACATTAAAATTGCTTCCATCTGTCTCTGAAGGTTACAGAAAGCAGATCAGACCTTGAAGATCTGCACCTTTATGCAACTCCTCGGGAGCAAAGGTTTCGTAGGTTTGCCAGTTTAGAGTTTGAAGGACAGCTGTATATGACACCATCCGACTTCATTCAGGCTGTCACAAATGATGAACCCAAAGGTAAGCAGCAGATTTATATATTGATAAAATTGCTAGGGAAAATGGTCTGTGTTAGTTTTCCATTTGCTTTTGATTACTACCTCTGTTTCTGATAGTGGTAAAATGTGCATCTTCCAGAATTTTAATTGTATCTAAGTGCATACATTCAGTATCCTGATTATTAGACTGTAAACATCTGTATGCTAGTCATCAGTTCATGTCTTAAGACATCACAACTCAACAGGGATGAAAGACAAGAAGTTAATTTGTGCCATTTGCATTGACACAGAGTTATGGTTTCTTTCTGAGCAGGCCAGTATTGCTGTAAAACTCTTGCCTCCTCCTCTGTATAGTTCCTGTGTAAATAGGCAGGCAAGACACGAGTTCTCCAAATAATTTAAGGTAACATTGTTTTGCAATTTTTGCCATCTTAAATTGTCATCTGCTATCATGTTTGTTTTTTTTTTTTTTTTTCCCCTACAGAGGTTTTATAATCATATACTAGCTTTCTAAATAACATGCTTTGAGTAAGAGTTTCAGTCCCCTGGGGGGATCACTTTCTGCACTTAAAAGGTTGCCAGAGTTAGCACTAAGTGTTAATTAAATTAATGAAAAATTAACTATCAGTTTTAGTTCACTTATTGTACAGTTTTTGCTTTAAGTATCAAAGAGTGACTAAACAGTAAGGTGATCCATTTATGATCTAGTTTGATTTCCTGGCCCTCAGGCTTGCGGTGCATTGGTAGCAGTACACAACTTCTGGGGAAAGTGAATATCTTTGCTCAGGTGTGACATGCATAATAACTCACCTTAGGTCTTTCTTCCTAAAGTATACACCACAAAAGCTAGTACTGAGAACAGTCAAAAGCAGCTAAAACAGTCAGAGGAGAGCTTAAAGCTCTGTGCAGATGTTAGGTTTTTCCCCTTTGTTCTCTTAACAGTACTGAAACAAGAGGAAAGAATTCAGCCATGGCACATCAGTGATCAAAACGTCTATAACTTTTGAATAAAGATATAATCTCATTGTAACAGTGAAGACAGAGGATGGAGCTTAGATGGCGAAAAGCTGCAAAACTTTGAAATTCTTACCAGAAAGTGAATCTTCATTCTCTTTTGCTCTGCAGTCAAAAGAGAGGAAGCAGTTTCCTTATCACAGAAGTTAATACAAATACACATCAGCACTTTATATCTACTTCGTCTGCCCAGACCTCACAGTCTTACTTTTTTGGTTACTGTAGAAATTGAGTACACCATATATGGTCAAGAAGCATTTGTGCCGTATACTGGACATAAGTTAAACGTTTCCTTTTAACTCCTTTTTGTGACAGTGTGGTTTGACCACACTATATATGGTTGGCTATTAAGATTTTTCTGTAATTATGAAACTTGTGCTTCCTTCTCTCTCACAACAAATATTCAGTTTTTAAAAACTATACCAAACCAAAAAGCATTAAGCTCACAAGGCCATTCCGTTTATCCAGATCTGGAGTTGAATAGTCAGGCACCCTTCCAAGTTCAGTGTAGCAAACCTTGTTTGTATCAAAATCCTTCCTGTGCATCCAGTTCTTCTCTGAGACTGAAATCGAAAGTAACCTGAATGTCTTTTACTTTTATAGACTAGTATCAGAGATAATATGACTGAGATAATTATTTTAAGGGGGTACTGTAAAAGGCTGTAACTAAGTAGAAGTGGATGACTATTATAGTGGAAGTCATATTGTCTGGGTCACATGGACAGAATAGCAACAAGTAGAAAGTAATAGATGAAGTAGATGACCTACAGATTCCAGCACATACAGCTTCTGATCACAATGTTAATTTTAACCTTGGCACTGCAGCTTTGTCAAAGTACCACTTTTTCCATTTGGTCAAGTCTTATTTTCTGTCTTGCTCTGTTGAAGGTAATAAGTTTAAGGAAGGTACATTTCTGAATACAATAATGCATTCTAAACATCTTATTTTGTATTTTTGCATAATTTTGTAAATAAATTGCAGGTTGTAAATAATTTGGTCCATTCAGGCTGACATGCTAGAGCATGACATACACCTGGGTTTTTTAATGTATGAAGACTAGAAAGATCTTGAGTTTTGTAAAAAAGCAGAAATACCCTTTGAAGAGTAATAATAGTAGCTCTTTACATCTACTTTATAGAAAAGCAAATAATACTAGACCTGAATGAGATTTGTGATGGAGTGAATGTGGCTATTGTGATTGATTTACTTTGGAAATCTTTTAAACCCTGCAAAAGTCAAGAGGGTGTTCACTTCCTTTTTGATTAAACACTAATATGGTAAGAGTAAATTTTCTTGTATAAAATGCAAATTCTGACTCCAGGCAGTTATTTTTAAAAATATAAAATAAATGCTGTAATTAACTTGCTGCTGCTGCCTTTATGGTGCATATTTGGGAAAATATAATATTTTCAGCAGTCATGCTTGATACATTTTTATCATCTGAATATATGTTAATATATTTAGAAAGTCAATTAAGAGAAGAGAAATATATTTTGTTTCCTTTAGCTCTAACAGCAGTAATTTTAGCCTAATACTGCGCTGTAGGAAATATATATGCACACATAAATCTTCACTTGCTTGTCTAGAAAGAAATGTATAATGTATGAAATGAATGTTGGAAAATTAGATACATTTATTCCCCAAGTTTTTTATGGTAGACACAAACATATATCAGTTTGTACAGCAAATGTTGTTGTTTGGGGGGGTTATTTAGTATTTTGAGACAAGAATTTAATTGTTGTTAAAAAATTAAACTGAAAAATATGTGCAAATCAGTTAGCTTATATTATAATGTTGCTTGATATAACTCCACCATAGTTATAGCGGGATCTGTGGACAGTTTTGGTGCTAACATTTTCAATATGTAAAACTAAAATTTCAGTCAGTTTCTAACCATGAACTAGTGACAGGCCATAGTAAGTAGCTTCTGTATTGTGATAATTATTTAACAAAGCATGGAGCTCGCCACAAGGAAGAGATTTCTGATACCACTGAATGTTTTGTTCTGTAAAAATGAACCTATAACAACCAAGAAGTTATTAATTTGACTACATACTGTGCTACTTTTTGTACCTTCATGAATTCTGTATCCACAGTGCTTTATCTTAATGCTGTATCTGTGCAAATGTTTGTCTTGAGAGGATGGCAGTGAACCTCAAGTTTCGAATTCTTGGTTGTGGAAAACTGTTGTTGAATGCGAGTATCTTTCTCTGCTTGTGGAGACTGTCATGTCAGGTGTGAGGGACGAAGCATCTGCTCAGTCTGACTCATCAGTTTTCAGTGTAAAGGAGCAGTTCCTGTACTGAACTGGAGGCCTCCTTCAGCTCCTCTCTTAAAACTACTTACAAACAAATTGAGCCTGACAGAAGCTGTGAAAGGGAACGTGCATCTGAGTTACTAGGAATGGCTGAAGGGAGTCTTATCACCTGACGTAGTTTCAAGGATATTTTTCCTTTACTTACTTTAAAAGGTGTGAGTAGCCCTGAAGCAAGGGCCAGAATACAGTTCTCCCTACAATCTCTATTGTAGTACTACTGCTAGTAAACAAGAATTTCAGAATACTGATATCAAAGGTTAACATTAATTCCCTCCATTTCCTGCTTAAAGTTTTAATGGTGTTTTTTGGAGGTAGAAAGTCTTTTCTCTAACTGAAGCAGAGTTGGATTTAAAACTGTACATCTGAGATGGTTCTTTAAAGTTAGGAGTTTAGGTGTGTGTTAAGTTTGGTTTTTTTTAATAATGTAAAGAGAACTTTTTGGAACCAGGTTAAAGATTATCGTCATCAGGTAGGGAAAATGCCTCTTCTTTGGCTAGAAAACACGGTATCAATGCAGTCTAATTTTAATGACACCACACTGGCATAAGTAAATTCTGTACATAAATAACTTTGTCTTTTGTTGCAGGTGCTAAAAAGTGGCGATCCCTTTCAAAGCAGGTGGGCCATAATTTCTGTGCTGTCTTACAACCACAGATTGTGATAGTTGCTTTCTTTTGTTATGTCAATTTAGAGTCAGGGAACAAATAAGGGAGTTTTTTAATCTTTATTCAAAACAAAACAAAACACTAAACCAAACCAAAAAAAAAAAAAAAAAGGGAGAGAGTGACTTTAATTTCTTCTGAAGTTTTGCTACTTTAGACTCAACTGAATCCAGAATCTCAAAGATACTTGAGCAGCTGTGCCTGCTGTGTTGGATTTACTGACACTCTCAAGCCTCTGTCCATTCCTTCTCAGCCTGTGTCTGACCAAGTTTCTTTAGTGTCTAAGTGTAACAGGTGTATCCAAAGGTGCCTGAAACACTTACATCAGTCTACCTTTTGTGATGTTTAAGTGCCTCTTTCTTTTTTAACATTTGTACAATTACAAATTGTTGATACTGCAAAAAGACTGTCTGTATCCCTGTATTTTAAGTAAAGTACATCCATATTCATGGGTGAAGTTTGCTTTAGCTCAGGTTGAGTGTTTTAAAAGAACAGTTGCTTGGAGCTTGTATGAAAACCTTACTGTAATCCAGGGGAGTTTGTCCTTGGCTTCAGTGAATGTAAGTAATGGTTAGTATTTTCAGCAGCAACAGTGTTACATGTTTCTCTCCAACTCTGCTGCAAACACTTAGTATTGACACAGACGAGTAATTCTTGGAACAAACATGTAAAATTTATATATGTGCTTGAGTACTTCCAAAATTATTTGGAAGTGGTAAATTGAAGTTAAATTAAGTGATAGGTTTGCATGCAGTTTCTTGTCTTTTCTACTGATTTACTCATAAACTGTTAACTACTTCATTAAATATTTAAATATATACTTTAATCTTTTTAAAATCTTATTTTTAGGAACTGAATCAGATACTCATGGAGACACCACCAGTGTGGAAAGGATCATCCAAACTTTTCCGTAATCTTAATGACAAAGGTGAGTGGTAAGAATTTATTTTCCTGAACAAAATGATCATTTGTATTAATTTATTGTGGTCAAAGTCATGTTGTACTTTAATCTGAGTCACACCTTCAAAAAGGTAAAAAAATGTTTGTTGCTTTCTACATTTTACAGCATGGAAAAGTTTCCTTTAGTCTCTACAGTGTATTAATCATGACATCTTGCAGCTAGCCTCTTTAAGTGAATTGATAACTTTGAGTTTGTTAAACTGATGTTTGAATGTTTCAAATTCAGCTCAAGTTTATTAAAGGTGTAAGTATGCAACTACTCTCAAAGGAGGGTCCTGGGCTCAAATCTCTAGTGCATGGAGGCACTTGATTTTTTCCCAGTCTGCAGCCAGAACTCCAGAGAATTCGAAACTCACACATCTTTGCAGTGTATTTCCTTGTATTTTCTTGCTCTAGGCTACTTGCTGTATAGTCAGGACAGCAGACTTCTAATATACTAATTACAGCAAAATTCAGCTTCAGAATCTGTTAAATCAATACATCATCAGTTTTTAAAAAAAACGGATGCTGCTGACTAAGTCTGTAATAAAATGTGTGCAGTGTGCTATGCTGCTTCACCAGTATCTTACTCCAGCTTTCTGCCTGTGAAATTCTACAGAAGTTGATGGATTTAAGAGGGCTCAACACTAGTGTAATAAACGGGTAAAATTAGTAGTAAACTTTAGCACTTATATAGTTTTTCAGCTTGCTGTACAGAACTAATTTCTGTTATAAGAAAAGATCATGGGTCTTGTGACTCATAAGGCCATTCAGTGAGCCAGTGAAAGGAACAGGAATAGAATTCAGGTCTCCTTAATTGTAATTTAGTGTTTATTTAGTACATGACATGAAAACTCGTAAGATTAATTTGCTCATTTTTTTAAAAAACATGCACATTTTAAAATGAAGCAAGTACTGAAAACCCAAGTACCTTTGTTTTCCCATAGATTAATTTAAATCATATGAGCCACACAGAATTATACCAGTTGTCCTGAAGTTTTATTTTTATTTTACCCTTGAGTGACCTCCCTCTCTTCTTTTCTTCTCTTAATGTAAGCTTTTCTTTCCCTTCAGTCATCACTTCACACCCTCTCTCCCATAGCACGCACAGCAATCAACTAGAGCTATCTGTCTAAAGCTTCAGTATACCAGTACAAACAAAAGGAGACAACACTTTCAAGGCGTTTTATAGTGCTCTCTTCATACCTGTGATGGACTACTTGGCAATTGCATTTTCTTCCTCTGTTTTACAACAAAGAAGGTGTCATCAAACAAATAAAAATATATATTTACATTTATTGACTAGCCATTAGAGAACATTTTACATCATTGAATGAGAACCTTTGAGGTATCTGATTTCTTGAGAGCTGCTTGTCCAAACAGATTCTAGTGGGTCCTTGAAAACTAATTTCTGCAGGCTGCTGTGCAAAATCAAGAAGATAAAGCACAGAGCATGTATTACTTAAATGCTTGCATTTAGTCTTTGCTTTCAGTGTGGAGCTGTGTGTAAATGAGGAAAAGTGTAGGTGATATTTAAAATACTTAATAGCCTTCTTAGTAAGGTCTACTAGCAGTAGTAATATCTTGGTCCTGAACACTTAAGTGTGCTCTTGGATTAAAAGATGGGAAAATATGGGGGTTTTCCATGAATTGGAAAACTGGAGGGCAGTGTTTCAGCTTGTAAAGGGTGAGGGATTTAGTGTTTTGTTTTGTTTTGTTTTGTTTTTCTGGTATGTGATTTGTTTCCAAAGACAGTTACTATCTGTTTTTTGTATTGCCTCTATGTTCGGGTCTCTGTGATATCTATGGAGATCTCTGTGATTGTTTGTTTTTTTTCTTTTACATTTGAGGATAGGAGACCTGATTCTCTTGAAGGTTCTCCTCTTTCAGGAGAATTGGGTTTTAGGGAGAAGTACTGTATTATCAAAAGTTGAGGCATTTGGACAGATCCAAGAGAAATATAGATGAGATTTTCATATTCAGCTATTCAGGAGGATGGAAAGTCCCTGCAGAGTACTGTTTCAGGACAGAATTATTTTAGAACTTTTTGTGCTGTAAACAGTAGAAAATGCCAAAGTTTCTTTCTTCGATAGTGTTGGAAGTGCTGATGTTTAGTGTGTTCAACACTTGTAAAATCAACATGAATGATACAATGTTTTCAGTTTCAATTGTACAGCTTTTTCAGTGAAAAAAAATTTCAGATGACTATTTACATACTGAGTTAAGCCAGATTTTAAAAGATATTCAAACATGCAAAGATGTGGCTGTTTTTGTAAAAACTTTTGCACCTGACTTGGACTGAAATCAAGGAGACAGCCAGCAACTTTGAAAATCCCAGCTGATAGACATCTTTACTCTCAGGCATCTAAATACTTTTTTTTTTTTTTAACTCTTTTGAAATGGTCTAATATTGTGGACTGACTTAACACTTTTAGTTTTGGGAGGACAGACAAAATCAGTTGGTTGAGAAAACAGGAACCAGTTTTGCTAGTTCAGCCTTGAAGATCGCTAGAGCTAAGGGCTTTGGGGAGAGCTGCAAATCAGTGTTTTCATTTTTTACTGAACTGTAAGATGCTTCTCTTTGTTGGTACTATGAGCATCTGCAAGGTTATCTCTTTGCCCTAGAGCTAGAAAGCAGAAATACAACTTGTGGTACCAGACATACTATTTGGATATTGTCTTCAGCTCTAATTTAAATTTTGCCTTAGTCGCTTCTGAAGAGAAAAGGAAGTGCCATTCCACACAAAAATTGCTTTTTCACATCTAATGAAAGATGAAAAGCTTAGAATATATTCCTTATAGATCTTCTGAATGTAGAAGAAGAGATAGTACAGATATCTCTAACAGGCTTTAAAAATATTTAACAAAATTTAGACATTCATTTAGTAAGTGTTTCAGTATAAATTTCAGGTGTTTATTATAAAAATGTGCATGTAAGGACAGCTCAAAAGCCCAAGTCTGTGCTTTCATGAGTTACATGAGTTACATGAGGCCAAGTGCCAATTAATATAGGACGTGCACTTATTGTGAATTATTGGTGAAGTTTTCAGAAAGAAAATAAAATCATATATTCACATCTAAGAATCTAGCCAACTTCTTTATAATGGACCGTTCTATACTGACCGTAGTTGTTTAGCTGACATATTTGATGTATTCCTCCCCTAAAATACTCCAAAACAAACCCAAACAAAATACCCTACACCACAGGTCACTATTTAGACAAATAACTTATTGGCCAGGTTGAATACAGTCACATTCACACAAGTATAAATATGCATATGCACATTTACAAAAATTCTCCTTGTGCATAGATTTAATATTTGCAAGTTCAGGATGTGAAGACAAGGTGAAGCTAATGTGGCATAATTTTTTTTTTTTCTTCAGGTGTGATATCTTACACAGAATATTTATTTCTCTTATGTATTTTAACAAGTAAGTATTTTTGGAGAAAAAACACCAAAACTTCCTTACAAATTTCTAAGCTCAGAATGTATTGCCTGTATATTACAATACTTTTTTTTTTCTCTTCTTTTTACCCCCATCTCCTTCGTATCCCAATATGGGAAATAAAAAAGCATATGGATCTATGTCCTCTTGAACTTCTCCTCTCATATTGGAATCCTGTGTTATGTTTTATTTAAGTGCTTTGTTATCTAGAACACCTTTTACTGACTGTTGAGAAAGTTGAGGCACACACTTCATCTAAACCCTAGTTAAAAGCCTAAATTTATTTTCTTCTTTGAAATTCCTAAAAAATTTCTAGCTGATTATACTGATGTTAATGCAGGACACCAAATATATGGAGAGTAAGATACACATTATTACTGGGTTGTTTCACCTATTCATTCATAATGTGTGACATTATTGAGATGATAAAATATATCTGTCCAAATAAAGTAAATGTTTATTTATGCTAGAAGATTAACAAAACTGAATACTTATTCTTCTACCACCCATAAAACCGAAGAATAGCTTAGAGTAAACTAAGCCAAATACAGACTTTCTTTTGATATTTTAAGAGGTGTTTTCTGGGAAGGAGTGACCTGTTTTACTTGTCATTCATTTGTATGCAATTAAAAAATTTCTATTGGATTCATTAGGGTTTTTTTTTTCAGACATGATCTGGATTCTTACTATGAATCAGAGCAGAGGCTTAACCCTGAACCCTTAATATCCCTAACCACTGGTTTGATGGATATTCTTCCATCATTCCTTTGTTACCTGGACAAACTTTTGGCCATAATTCATCCATACTGCAAATCATTGAATATAACCAAAGTGTTGTCTAAAGGCTTCACTTGCAGTTACCTTCAAAGTCCCCTTGTTTTGGAAACAATTTAAAATTCTGACCTTATGTCAAATTTCAATTCTGGGTCACTTTCAGCATATCATTTGTTCTGATCAGAGGTTTCATCCTGTACATTTTTTGGCACAAATTTTTAAAGTCTCTTTTTGAACACTGTGTTTTCATTCAAAATCTATTTTCTACAAATTTCTGGTTTGTAACATAAAATCGACTCTAGTTATGAACTAACAGTCTTAACTACCCAACCAGCCATTACTGTGAGATTTTTTTTTTTTGTGGCTATTTCATGTTCTGTTTCTACTGTCTATTTCCCCTAATCTATGAATTTGTGAGTATGGCTTCTGTTTTCATAACATGTATAATACTGTTTTACAGATGTTATGATTTGCAATTACTATGTACACAGATGTACTAATTTAAATTAGTTGAGGAGATGTTTTTTATAAACAGACACCAAATAATTTCTTAGTTTTGTATTTGCTTTCTTTCCAAGCAAATAAATAATTGAATGGGATTTATTTTGACAGAGCCACATGCAGGTTTTAGAATTGCTTTCAACATGTTTGATACTGATGGCAATGAGATGGTGGACAAAAAGGAATTCTTAGTGGTATGTATATTTTCAGTCTTTGAATATTTTGATGTATTCTTGAAATTCTTTTTTTATGTTTGCATTATGACTCATGATGGTGTCAATAAAAAATTATAACATGAGCTTTTTCTTCACTGAAGGTAGTTATTTGCCTTATTTAATGTAAATGGTTAATCTAATGCAAACTGTAAATAGTAGCTCCTTATTGCAGTGCACAAGTGTATTGTATAAAATTATTTTTGGAGTTGAATTCCAGTTTTTATTCCAGATATTTTTAAGTACTACTAGATTCACAGATATTTGGGCTATAAAAGTGTTATTGCTGTATCAATGCTCCGCAGAATTATTTAACTTACATAATTCTGTGAATCTGTGATAGAGGTAGAGGGATGTGCTAAAGAATCTTTTCATGGGAGGCCACTCCACTCAGTCATTCATTCTGCTTGTGATCCCGAGTGACCTGAAAATATTGATTGACATAATGTGACACTACTATCTGTTTTGGACAAGATTTGTAATGAAATAAAACATACTGCACGTACATCTAGCTCAGCCCATGAAATCCATATGCTGAAGCAATTTGCTGAGCTGGAGATCAGTGATTTCTTTGTAATGAGAATATTCCTGTTAGCAAAATCAGGACTTTGAGCTGGATAATTTTCATATGCTTTGAAACAGTTGGCAGGACTAGAACTTGGCAGTAGTTTTCTTGCATCCAAGGTTTAGTTACACTACAGATTTTAAAAGAAAAATTAGCTTATTTTACATACCATTGAAGCTTGTGTGTTAAGAAGAATTTGGCACTTGAGAAAATCTTAAATCATTCATTATAGTTTTTAATTTGATCATGCTAAATCTGGTAATTGTGTCTGAAAATTAGAATACTTTGTAAGTTTTCAGGTTATAGATCCACCACGTACAGGAGAGTGATCTTTGCACTGACAAGTATAAAATTAAAAGCCTTGGAGCGAGAGGGCTATTTCAGAATTATTTTCATTTCATTTATTTTCTGATTTTAAAAGACATGGGAGGAATAATTGATGATATTCTAGATGAATGTCAGTGTTGAAGTAAAAAATTGATAGTAAGAATTTAATTGTATCCTTTAAAAATATATATATATTTGCAGAAGACATAAGTTCTTATCTCCACACATTTTTTCTGTAGTTGATTTTATTTATAAATACAATAAATACATATGAGAAAAAGCCCCACTGCCTTACTGAAGAAGATGGAACGAAATACAAAGATTGAAACACATGTAGAATGGATTTAAGTGTCAGACCACACTTAAATGTATTTAAATGTATTTAAAATGATGACACCTGCATTTTCCGTGTGCTCTTTCTTAATTGTGTGCAAATCAAGTTTTAAGACTGGATTCAGATAAGCAAGGCTAACCTAAGGACAGCAGAAACATGAAAGAAACTCCTTAACACACTGAACATCCCTCAGTTCTCCTTTTCAAGAAAATGAGATCTGAGATCTGGGGGCTTTTTTACTGGTGGCATAGCTTAAGTAGAACAGGTCCTATTCATTTGGGAAGCTGTCAACACTTGGAAATTGTGGGATGCTGATAATTTTTTTGAATTCTAATATTAAATTTACACACCCGTATATTTGACGATTCCTAATAATCATGTCCTCCAGTTGGGGAGAAAAAGCCAGCAAACTTTGGATTT
Source organism: Merops nubicus (assembly GCF_000691845.1). Lineage (NCBI taxonomy): Eukaryota > Metazoa > Chordata > Aves > Coraciiformes > Meropidae > Merops > Merops nubicus. The sequence continues at coordinate 22,776 of NW_008600701.1, forward strand.
ATGGGCCAAAGGACAAATAGAAGGCAAGAAGGGGGGAAGTCTTTCGTGATTCAATAAAACAGAATGTAGTGGAATAGGCTAACATAAAAAAAAATAAAAGGCTTTCATTACAACAGCTAAGTGGGAGGAAATTGAAGCAGGAGGCTTTGTCTCTCAGAAACTGGTGATGAAAATGATGTCAAGTGTATAAGATGGGAAGTAAGGAAAACATTTAACTATTGCATCTTTCTTTTTAACTGTGCTTCTAATAGTCCTCTTCACATTCTGCTTTTTATTCGTTCTCTGTCATGGTCCCTAATACAAGTTTCTCCTTAATTTTTTTTCTGCTACCAGACTTGGTGGATAGAAGAAAGAAGGGAGAACTTTCAAACATTAGGATAGTGTTGTCCAAGTATTACTGTATTTAATAAATTTGTAGAGATTAATCATGACCCTAACTCTGCTTGATTACTGTGTCCATGACCCTTCAACTATTAGATCAAACCCCATAAGTTTTTTTTTTCTGATAACAACTGTAGTGGTTTTGTAAACTAATTCCATGGTGTTTGCGCTTTCCTCTTTGCTTATGTCATGGGGGTGAGGTCAGGTAACAGAAGGATTGCCTTGGCTTGTTACAGGAGATCTTTTTTTGCAGCTTTCAGCAGTCAATCTCATTATCCTATTTTAAACTGTTCCTATGAAAATACGCCTAGATCCTTTTTTGTGTTCCCTTTCCTACTGCTGGTATCATATAGCACTCCTGAACAAAAGATCCATTTCCAGAAGTTTAGCAAGTGCTTTCATGATGAATGCAACAGAATCTTGCTCCCTTTGCCTCTGTGGCAGGGAAATACACCCAAGGATGCATTGCTTTTTACCAGTCTTTTCTGGCTTTTCAGTTACTGCCCCTCTTTTCTCCTTCTTGATGGCTTGTCACTTCACTTTTCAGAAGGTATTTTCTTTCTGCTTCTCTGGTTTCATTTACCTTTCTTCTTTCCACAGTTTTGGGGTGCAAACTGGTAATACTCTAGGTGATCCACCTAGATGTCCCATCACGACTCTTTCCTTGTCAGCACAGGTTACAGTAATTTGTGACTGCAGGTTTGCAAAAAAAAAAAAAAATAGAAAAAACCCATACCAAGGTCCATAATCTGATCCCATACTCAAAAACAGATATAGGGACACACACAATATTCTGGTTTGTATTTGCCTTATAGACAAATCCAGAACAGAGTAGTCCATTTGGGAATCCATAAAAAGTTATTTATAAACATATTTACTATTTAATTGCTAAACACTGTATTAATTTATTTCAGTGTTGTCATACCCCCACAGTAGAGCTTGCTTATATCCCTTTGGCTTAGTCATCTGCCTGCTCCAAAATACGGTATTCTGAAATTAAAGTTCAAAAATTTACTAGCAAAATGTATCACATGCACTTCATCTTTCACATTCCAATCCCTGCGGAGGGATCTGTGTGCATGTCATTACAGTATCAGGTATTTGTCAGAGTTCTGGTAGGTAAGATCAGGTCTTTGGAATGACTGCCACAGTTGTGTCTGTATGCCATGACGTTTTGTTCTAGATAGGACATATTTGTCAGCCACAGTGTTTATTCTTCTTTCAGCCCACTTTGAGATTAGTAAATGCTACAAGTGGCAGCACAATATTTTCACGTGCAATTTTTGCAAAGCTGAAGTTCCCTGGTAGAGATACAGATAGCAGCATAGTTAATAGTGCTTTCTCTTGTGAAAAGTCAGTGTTGTGACACTTTTTTTCTAATGGCTTGGGAATATGAGTAAGTATTGCTATAAATAAGAATACATAAACAAAATGAGATACTTACAAAGATAGATGTGTACAGGCCAGTTCTTACTCTGAAGACCTTATAATCTCAAAAAAATAAATATGCTCAAGAATCTGTATGTTTTAAGTCTTGTATTTGAGGTTTTCTCAGAAGTCATGTTTAAAGCTCTTAATGTAGAGAAAGTTGAGAAAGGGGTATTTTACAAGACCTGAAGGTATTCTTTGAACAGACTTGAAAAAAAAGGGTACTTGATAAATTACTCTTGAGTAGTAGTTTGTTGTTGCTGAAGAGAAATGTTTCACCCCCACCAGGTGTTTCCACCCCTCCCTTTGTGCCAGCAGGAGTAAGGACTGATATGGTTCAAAACTAACAATGTGAAAAAAAGATTGATCCAGCTGACTACATAGCTGCACAGATACTAATTAGTACCCAACAAGAAAGGATGTGCCTAGAGATGGTGAAACAGGCTTGAACTCCCCCTTTTTGTGTAGACTATATTGGCTAAAATGTAAAGGCAAAGTAAAATGTAGGATGTTCTTAGTATTGTGCTCCCAAATAGAATTATTAACCTAAGTTTGTGGAAAAAATATTTCCTTTTTCCTTTCTGTGTGGTGGTTGAGGTCACAGAAAGAACATGAAGGCATGAATATGAACAGTAAAAGATCAGTGAAACGCTGATATTTTAGTAAAGAACTACATTTTAATAATGTTTGCATTATTTTACATGCTTGTTCCTCACCATCAGTGATTCTTACGCATGTGTAATAGTCTGAAAACTGAAAAAGAACAAAATGGTTTGTTTTTTAGCTACAAGATATTTTCAGGAAAAAAAATGAGAAACGAGAAAGAAAAGGAGATGAAGAAAAACGTGCAATGCTGGTAAGTAAAATTAGGATTGTTGTAGCTGGTAATTGGTTTCTTTCCTTTGATGTAGGACAAAGCTGTGTATATACATTTCACTAAGCACTTCCAATTTTTTAAAAAACAATTCATATAATTAAAAGAATATGCATAACTTTGTATAAATAAAAAAGCGATATTTAGCCTAAACTGCAGTTATTGAAGAGAAAAAATAATAATTAAAAAGTAAAAGATTGCAAAACAACATTTCTCCTGATGAATCTACAACTCAGTACTTCTCTTTTGAAAATTTGAAGAATGAGATTGAAGAGAAGCCATTTTTTTTTTCACTGTCACTTTGAAAACAAACAAACTAATAATATATAAAATAAACATTTACTTGTCTTAACCTATTCTGTTGTGTTTTTTTTTTTTTTATCTCCTTTTGGCTTCATTCTGACATGTGATACTTGGCTTGGCCCGTTTTTACTGTATGTCAGCGTCTTCAACTTTATGGATATCATACTTCTACTAACAGTGTATGTACTCTAATTTTTTCCAATTTATGCAGTCTTCACCAGTGAGGCAAAATAATAGGCTATAAGAAAATCTACTGTTTATCTTTTTTTCATTGATTGCTTATGCTAATCAGTAAAAATGTGATGGATTTTTCCTTGCATGAAAGATTGCGCATGCTTGTTGCACACATTTTGAAACAGGCAAGCCTACCAGGAGGAAAGGTTGATCTCTCTATTTATATGAAAAGAAAGTATTATTAAAGGAAAGGAAAAAAAAAAAAAACACGTAAGAAATTATAGACTTGTTTTTAATTAATGTAAGTCAATTAAGTTATCCTGCAGGAGTCATTTGATCCAGCTCTGTCTTATCTCCTTATGTATACTGTGAAGTAATAATTAGTCAAATGAGTTCTTCACCTCTTTGTTCCCTCTCCCCACGTCCCTCTCACTCCCCCAAAAAAGAAACCAGAAGAGACTTTTACATTTTTGTGCTTCACTTACAGAACAAATCAATAAGCAGTAGGAAATGTGAGGCTTTATGGCTCAGTGGATTTTAGATCGGGCTTTACTGCAGTGAAAGATGGTGTGCAGTGGTTGCAATATTCCTGTGCTGCCTCCTGGTTTGAACTGAAAGCTAAGTAGTTAGGCTTCAGTCTCCCTTGATGTCTTGGGCAGTCGAAGATACACAAGACCAAGGAGATGTAGCACTAAAATGTTTGGGATAGTCCAGACTGCTGGACTTCATCCTTATAAAGAGCTCTAACTTTTTTGAAAACTGTCAAGGTCTATAAGCCACAGAGTGAATACAGGGATATTTTAAATATATTAAATAGTTTTATATTTTCATTTGCAAAGGTTATTATTTTCAAGTCATGCTCTGGTGCATACTGCAGTTGTGTGTTAAGGCTCATTCTGCATGTATTGCATGGGTCCAAGCCAAATGCCAACCAGAACATGATAATGATTATGAAATGCATGTAAGGAAAATAAAATATGCATGCCCAGAGGTACTAATTCCATTAGCTCAAGTGAAATCTCCAATAGGAGAATTAATTTAGTGAACACTTAAAATAGATAATTGCAGAATTGTATGCATAAAAAGATGAGATGTTGTTCATTCACATGACCCAGTAAACATCAAAGAGATAAGTAAGTGTAAGAGAGAAACTGGTAAGGACCTAATATACACTGAAGTAAACAAATTGAATACTGTGGCCACAGCATAGGAACTGTAACCCCATAATAAGTGAAAGATAAGACCATTTTTTTTAAAAAAAGAAACAAAACTAAAATATACATTAAACACATGTATAATTTGTGGTAGTTTGTCATGTTTCTTTGATGGCAAATTACAGAAAGAGCTGAGTTGAGCTGGTTAGTGAAGGAAGTACATAACAGAACTTGTAGAAGCAATACATATAAAATCTGCTGACATAATTTAGAATACATGGAAGCAATAAAACTTCAACTGTCTACTTTATTCTTTATGATAGCAATGTGGTTTTACAGATTCCACAACAGCATAAATCTTCTAAGAGAAGAGCATGTGCTGAGTCAAAAAAAAAATAGTTTTCCTTTGTACTTCGAAGATTAAACTCGCTCTTTCTCTTGCCTACCCAGATGGACATGAATGGGGAGCTGTGAAAGCAGGAGACTTAGTTTAGATTAACATGTGGAGAGACAAGGTGAAAATTCATTCAGTTGCAGTAACCCTAACCAAGTTCAAATAGTTTTCTGCTGTCTTTAGGATCACCCCCCTAGACTCTTCGGGGAAAAAAAAAAACAAAAACAAAAAAACAGAAATGCTTTGGTAGATCTTCCAAGACTAATTGCAAGATAAAGGAAGGCCTGTTTTAATAAGGGAGAATTTTTCAGGCTTCCAAAAATGAAGGATTTCAGAGCAAAAGGGTAAGCATGTTTTCCTTGGAGAGATTAAACACATTTTCTGTTTAAGCAAGGTAAGTTTGGTCATCAGATGTGCAGAGTGTTTTCTTGATAAGTATATTACAGTTTAAGTTGGACTTACTACGCTTGTTTTTTGCATTTCTTTATTGGTGCAAGGATGCCATCCTGATTATTGGATGAAATTAATTTTATATCACTAGTTGTGTGGTCATAACTATATTTTGACCAATGAGAAGGCAAATTTCATGAGTGTAGAAATTAATTTTGTCAAAATGGAACTGTTCAGAACACCAGCAAAGTGATGAGTTTAGATGAACATTTTCACATGTACTTTTAAAAGATATTTTCACTTTATGCTTTCTCTGATTTGTTTGGGAAGTGGCATCTGGTAGTAATATTTTTGGCACAGCCAAGTTATGAGTGATAAGCAAATAGGTGTAATAGACCAGTGTTCCTTTCATTTACAAGGTGTCATGTAACTGTGTGGAAATTTGTCTTGTGTAGAAGCAAAAAAATCAAGCCACACTTTTGAAGATCAGTTGGAAAAGATTTTAAAGTCTGTAAGCCGTTGTTTTTGTTGTTCTTTGGTTTTCAAACAACTGTGCTTCTTGACAACTCTGCAGGTTCTTAAAACAGAAGGAGAGGACCTTGTCCCCAGAAGTTATTGGGATACTTTGAGACGTAGCACAAGCCAAGCACTCTTTTCGGACCTTGCAGAGGTACAAGACAACCTCTGTCTCTGGTCCATATCCAGACTGTTATTTTATTTTCTGTTCTGATTATTTTCTTATTTTATGCACTTGGTTTCTTCTCTTCCTTTTAATTACTTTTGTTTGAAAACCTGAAAGTTCTGAGATGAAACGGATTTGGTTCTGTGTGGTGCAGTAATTGAAAGTTATCATTTCCAAGTTACCTTTTGAAAGAGTTGGAAGATCAAATCCTTTTCAGGCCTTACTATAAGAAACATTTTCTAACACTCATAGTGATGCTATTTCACAGTTGGAGAAGTGATTCAAGAAACCCTTGTAATTTAGGTTCTGTCTAGTGATATGACAAGTTTAGTGAGACTTGCACCCCTTTAAGCTTTTAATCTTTAGGTACTTAATGTCGTTTTTATGTACGCTATGAGAGCTTACCTTCACAAAAGCAGTATCACACAAAGATTATTTCAATTGTTGAATAAAACCAGGAATGTTTTAAGGTAACCAAAACATTAGTCAGTCTTTTCTAATATTATACAATCACTATGGAGGACTAGTAGTATTAGTGAGCTGTCAAATTAATGTCCATAATGCTTTAAAATCTAATAGGATTCTTGTTTCATGATCTGCTTTCAGATAATTAAGGCATTTATTTGTATTGATCATTTAAGAAAGTGAGAAAACTAGATCATTTAGGCTTTTCTATGCCCCACACAGTACAGGTGATTGCTCTGCTGGTTGTGGCATTAAAGGACATACAGCAACTCCCCACTAGCTCTGGTTCCGATTTCCGTACTTCATGTGCGGGATCATAATGAGAAAAGAACAAGGAACTGAAACGGATCTTCAGGGTAAAGGTTATTTTTCTTTGCTTCATAATCAATGTGTGGTCCAAATTAAAAGTAATTAGTGTTTTCTCCCTGCTGTTCCTCTGCCCAATCTACTGAATAACCTGAGGACTTGGATGGGCTTTTTCTAATTTCCAGGCTAAATTTACTCATCGTCCATTTATACCAGTCTGTTGTTCTTTAATTTTCGTAGGGCTGTTTCTTCTCTAGTGTTAATCTTATTCATAGTGTTGTTTATAAACGCATTTACAGCCCTCAGTTCTAATTGTCATAGGCTAAAGACAGCAAAGTCTGTGGTGTTTCTCTGAAGGTAGAACCTCCATTTCCCAGGTATCAAATAGGCCTTCTCTGTATCTCTCTCTGCCCAAGATCATTTGCCTTTGAACAAAACAAAATGCACTACTACAGAATTCAGTTTTATACCAATATTTGTTGCAATATTCATAATAATACTGTCTTTGTAGTAATCTTGAAATAAAGCAGCCTTTCCTTCCTTGTTTTTAAACAGGTGCGTTCCTGAACAATTAGTCCAGTTATTAGTCCTTGTTTATTCCATCAAATATTAAAACCCATAACATCAGTGTTCTTGGCTGGTCAGCTAAGGGAGACAGCTGGGAGAGAGGGCTGCTCTTTTCGTTGACTGTTTATGGAGCCTGGCACACTGAGTTTTCTGAATTAACTGTCTTAATCTACAGTTAGATGCTATGAATTCAGTCCTAGCTATATGTGGACTTAAGTTTGGTAATCTCTCCACACCTTTAATTTGGAGGGTTTTTTTACATCTCATGCTTCAGCCTATTATCTGTAATTATAATGTAATTGAAACCTAACAGCAGCTATACTAAACACTGATTTAAATTGTATGAAAGATGTGTAGACTATCTCTCTGCACACTTGTAAATAATTTTATGAAGAAAAAAAATGTCGTGCGTTTGCTCCCCTGACAGTTTCCCACTTTTCACTGTAATCATCTTTATCTTGCTTGGGTTAAGTTTGAGCCAGCTGGCTTTCATCCATGTTCTTATCTCTCCCAGGTACTCTCACATCTCACATAACATAGCCATCTGTACTAAGAAAGTGGCATAAAGCTGGCTCACACTGGAGTCAGTGTGGTTTCATAGCCTTTCCAGAAGGCCTTGTGTAAGTTGAAAAGGAGAGTAAATAAGATCCGTTGTTGTGGGAATCAACTTACAAGATCTCTTTGGGGCAAAGTTATTCATCATCCAGTTTTTTGTAGGGCAGCCTACAGTCCTGTTCCTGCTATTCCCAATTTAGCAACTACACCATCTTGTTGGAATGCGCCAGTTATCACTGAATTCAGTTGGTGGGTTTATCCTTAAATTACTAAGTGAAACTGGAAATCAACAGATTAATTATCACTGTTGGAAAAAATCATGGGTTTGCAGTAAGAAAGCTCTTACTAATTCAAAGCATAATATGCATATATCATATTTATCATATGTTGCTGTAAGTGGACCATCACGGATGAGTGCAACTCAGCTTGAAAATAATTTTTCAGAATATTAAAAAAAAATAGATGTGCTGCTTTTGAGGTCAGGAAATTGAGTGGAAAAAAAGATTTTACCATTATGCAATAAGCATAATGTGACTGAAACACTTGTCTCTCCTGTTTGTCTCTTTACCTGTATATGTATTACAGTTAGTGTAAAGGTAAAGAGAAACGAGGCAGGAGTTTCTTCTCATTTAAATGACTGCAAACTATATTAGGTCAAAATAGAGGCTTATATTTATGTATGTGGAAACAGGTGTGGTCATTTCACTTTCACTGATCTAAAATACAAAAATTATTTTATTATGGAGAATAAGTAAAGTTTTAAATTATTAAGGCTTTTGATTTTATCCTTATTCCTTGAGAGAGATACTTTATCTAATGCTATCAGTGCAGACGGAGCACAGGAATAGTTTTCAGTTGCCTGCAGTTCTGCAGAGAAAGCACACTGGGTTGGGTTTCTGGGGGAAGGTTTTTGTTTGTTTTTTTTTTTTCATTTAGTGAGGCTGACCAAATGGCAATTGTGAAAAGACTTACAGATTGTATGTTTTTTTTTAATGTTTTTTTAATATGGGTGAATGCAACCTAAGTCTAAGGTTTTTAAATGTTTTTGCAAGATGAAAGGCTGTAATTTAACATTTGATATCTTTTCAGTGTACTTGAGGGAAATTGTTTGAATGTGCTTAGGGATTTAACCGCTTAAAAGACTTAAGAAATCAGGGTATCTGCATTTCAGTATATTGTGTCCTGTAGTGGAGGATAACAATATTAAAAGACAAATAGTGATTACTTTTCAGAATTAGTTTGCTCACTTGAAGAATGGAGCTGTCTTCATAGAAGGACATGAAATATCTTTCTACCTATATATACACTATGTCATTTTATTTCTCCCTGGAGAAGAATATGAGAATAAAGAGGAAGCTAGAGTACATGAAATACAATCCTGAGAACCCTAAACTGATTATAATAAAGTACAGAAAGGTCTCTCTCATTTCTTTAGTTCTTGGAAGGTGAAAGAAAAGGATTTGTGTTGGGACTGCCTCATGTTTTCCCTTGTTGTTGGTACATAAATACTCTTAGTGGATATTGCATTTTACACTATTTACAAATTGGTGTGTAAATTTGAAAATAATAGTTTATTTCAGAGAATGTAGATATGAAATTTTTTTTTCATGGTACTTAATGTTGAAATACTGCATACTGTTAAAATTTCTTCCTAGTTTCTTCATTTAGAGTTTCTCTATCTGTATAAATTGATAGCCTCTTCAGTTATGAAATAAAGTCGGACTTAAAGGACTCTGAGTGCAGCTTGCAGGTTTGTATATGCAGATCTTTATAGATCAGTATAAAAGGTTTTCTATAGTTAGAATAAGTCCCATAGGCTTACAATCTATCATTATGATGATAAATTTGTACTGTTACATCTCCCAAACACCTTGGAGCTTGGACAGAAAGTTCTCCCTACGCAGGTGCAACAAGGAGACTAAATATATTACTTTTTGAATTTCAAGTGTTGGCAGATGCACTTTAATGCCAGAAGGACATTTCCATGGTGGACTACTATGGCTTATTCAAGAGCCTTATATTATTGAATTATTATTCCATCTCTTCAATATATCAAGAATTTTTTTTGTAAAAGAGGTAAAATCAATGCACATACATGGCAGTTAAGAGTAAAGAATATGTAGTTAAAAAGTGGAATGCTGCAAAATCACCATACACAGATGATAGTTCTGTTTATATGTTCCTATTTGCAACTCTTCCTATTATAAATGGTAAAAATTAGTTGGTTTTCTTATTCTAATCTGTGTCTTCAAAGCTGATATTTATTATGGAAAAAGTGTTAGTATATGTTCAAAGATTCCTGTCTGTTGGAGAGACCATATACTCCATAGATAACATTCTTAAGAAACTGAGTCAAAATATTACTTCATGATTTCAACATTTCTTAAAATTCTGTTGATTTAAGTATATTTGGGCAATAAAATTTAAACTGTAGTCATCTGTTTCTAATAGCAAAGAATCATATAAAATACACGTGACTGATGTGAGTGCTTTTGGAATGCACTCCCATACTTAATAATTTTGAAATATAAGAGTATGTGAAGTGAAGTCGTTTAATTTCTTCATAAGTGCATAGTAGAAGGGAAAGGAGATTGTGTACAAAGGGAGTTATTTTTATGGTTTGCCTCAACTAATGAGAACTTTTTTTAAAAAAAAAAATTCTGATTTTATTTTTCATGCTTTTCCCCCCCTTCATTGCAGCTTCTATTATATTATATTGCTTTTTGAAGTGTTTTCTACTAAATGCAATTAACAGCCTAATGCTATTTTGTGTGAAAATTGCATGACTAAATTAATTTAGTGGGTTTTAATACTAAAATCTTTTTTAAGACTGTGAACATAAACCACAAACTTCTAATGGAAAGGTCTATTGTGATGAAAGGCATTCTCAGATTATACTTCTGTAACTGACCCTTTAATTTTTTTCACTCTAATGTTTAAGCGTGCTGATGATATTTCAAGTTCACTGTCAGATACTACACTGCTTGTACACTTTTTTGGCAAGAAAGGAAAAGCTGAACTGAACTTTGAAGATTTTTATAGGTGAGTCTCAACCTTATTAATTAATTGTAAAAAAAATACTTGCATACTTGTTATTGATTAACATATATTATACTATATATATTATACCATAGTAATTCTTGTGTATTATATTACTACAAACATATTTTATGCAGGTAGGTATATAAGGTTTATGTTCCCTTTGTGTTTATTATATATACAAAGAAATAAATAAAATAAGTGGGCTAATAATAAAAAGTCCTGTACTAATGCTGCTGGGTTCACAAATTTTGTTAGCACTTACGTGTGGAGTTGATTTGGGGTGGAGAGGTTACAGCCCAACCCTGTCCTTATTGGTATGTAGGAACATTTTTCTTGGTTTTGAATTTTTTTTTTTTCCTGTTTGTCAGTGCTTTAAAAAACACCTTTGTGTGCATCTCTGCTCTTAGAGGCATATTTAAATTTAAAGATTTTTCTCAGGATACCATGTCAGCACCTCAGAACAAGCTTCTTTTGGGGAAAAAGTAAAATCACAGTTGAAGCTGTTGCCTTAATTATTACACCAGTTAAAATAGAATTTGAAAATATAGAGAGAGTACTGTAAAAGCAGAGCCATAGAACTGTATGTTTCTGTGTCACTGAAAGAGATACAGTGTTTGGTTATTGTTTCCTCAGTAAATACTCCAAATACCTATTGTCTTTATAGTTATCACTTACTGCACTTTCTAATTATTCAGATGTTTGCAAAATATTTTGCCTTAAAATTCATTGTAAAATTGTCATGAAAAGTATTCTGTATTTCACATAATATAAAAACTGGTTCATGAAGTGAAATCATGATGTGAGTTCAGAACAAGAACTAGAAAAGAAGGTACTGCTTCAAAAGGCATCTGGTTAAAATGTCTGGCTATTGCTGTAAGATGTTGTGAATGCTGAAGAAGTCAAAACCTAGCAGATATATTCATGAAAGACAGATCTATCAAGTTTTATTCAACACTAATTCACCATCTCAAAAGAACATTAAACTATGGATTGGTCAGGGAAATACTATTTCATGTTTACCTTGCACTTACACTTTTGCGTAGACATCCTTTTGTTTTGAGCTCCTGGTACTTCTTAGGAAGTCCAGTTACGCATTAGGAAA
>NW_008600702.1:0-33572 GCF_000691845.1 Merops nubicus
TATTTATATTATATTAATTTGTAATAACAGGCTGTTATTATATTTTCTCCACTGTAGGTGGATTAAGCCTTCCTAAAAACAGAGCCTCCTTGAGGCACTTCTTTTCATGCTGTGTAGTGTCTTGTATTTGTGTGAAATTGCACCTTATTTCCTGCCCCTCAGCACAGGTACCCAGATAAAACATAGAATTCTGGTCACCAGCCTCATGACAGAATGTAGGCAGAAGAGGAATCTTTTACAGTAACTTCTTTAACAAGAATTAACTTGGTCTAGTAAGTGAATTATATACAGGTTTCCTTGCTGTTGATCAGTGCTGTAGTCCTGCTTTTTATTTTGCAGCTTTGAGAAGCTGAATTTCTTCTTCCTCTGTAAGATCAGGGAAGAGGATAGGTGTCAATAAAGAATACTTCTGTACTGATTAGCTTCTATAAAAGGAGATGAGAGGCTCAGGGGAATTACTATAGCACAGACAAATTTGGAAATAGAAATACCAGTGTAAAACTATGGGATGTTAGATATGCAGGACCAAGACACTCCCACTCACCCATTTCGTTTATGATCACATGGTGGAGTTAAAGAGCACAATCATGTGAGGTGCTGAGTGCCTTATGAAAAATGGCAACCTCCCTCTAGCCCAGCTTAAAACAGATAGCAATTAATATCTTCCAGGATCAAGTCAATTTTTTGACAAGGACTCCCATAGTCTTAATGGGCTATGCTACAGCTCTCTCCACAAAGACATCATTAAGCTTAATATCATATACTTCAAAATGTGGCATATGAGCAAGAAAGCTTGAACACTCCTGAAGTGCCCATGAACCCTTGAAGATTAAGCACAAAAATCCAGATGTTGACATCAGCTTAGCCTAACTGGTTCAGTAGGCAAAGAAGGTACAGCAAACTGGGTAGTTGGAGTGTTGCCTTTCCCCCAGAGACCATCTCTGAGCACTAGAGTAGCTGTGTGGTCCCACTGACTGAAGGCAAGTAGGGATACGTTTCAGGTGGGCACCTTGTCTGCAAGACAGGTCCAGCTGAAGTGATATGGGGATTCTGACAAAAATCCTGAATTTTATTCTTCAGCCATCACGCCCTGCTCTTGAAGCAATGACCAGTCATTGTGTCAAAGACCAGAGAAAGACAGGGCAGCAACAAACATGACTTAAGCAGGCTGCAAACTTTACATGATATGATTAGGTTAAGGACTGTCCATCAGTAACTCACTCAGTCCTAGCCGTCCTTTGTCTCTTCCACTTGGACAATGACAGCTCTCGCATCTTTTCACATGACTGTACAAACAGCATTCACAGGATCCCACTTAGGCTTAGGGAACTTGGGAGCTCCTCATATCTACTGATCCCTCTCCCCTACCTCCTATTTTCCCCCTTTGGAAAAATCCCACACTTCCTCTGCTCCTTGCTTCCAAATAGCAAGTCTTGGGGAAGTGTACTCATGGTGACCATGGCATATGAGAGAGACCTCTGCACTGACATAAAGATGGGGTGTTAGAAGTCAGATTTTTGTCAGATTTTGTACTCTTCAGTAAAAAAACTTACAGGAGAACATTGAAGTTGGAATGTTTTTAAAATAATACCCTGTTTTCAGGTTCCCTTTAGTTTAATAACAATAACTAAAATACTTGCAAAGGACAGCAAAAATACCTGAGGAAAAAGTGATCTGATTTATAGTTCAGTCTCACTACATTCCTCCCCCCCAGTAAGGGACTGGAACAGTATTTAATAGCTGATATTGCACCTGGAAAAAAAAAAGGAAGATGAGTCTTATGAGGCACAAAAAGCCTAAAAGTTATAACCTACTGCATAGTTTGACAGCACTTAATAAACTCACAAAGCATAGGCCGAGATAGAAATTCTACAGAAATCATCTGTTCCTGAAGCCAACGGCAGTGCAGCATTTCTACTTTTATAAATAAAAATAGGAAAATTTATAACTATGTGGAGCTCAACTGAAGAAATTAATATAGTCAAGCCATTTGAAAGAACACTGAAACATGATATAGAGACTAGTTTGCATATAGGAAGCCCAGTGGAGCAATTCCAAATGAGCTATCTGTAGCAAACTGAACCAATGTTAAAAGATGACGATTAAAATTACAGTACCTATTGAGACCTACATCAGAGATGTTAAGAAGCTTTCTGGGGTCTGTACAATATTCTGGGAATTAAGATACAAACAGGCAACAGTGAGACTCTGTCCTTGCACTGACAATGACAGTCCTGTAATAAAGAAGATTGCTGGTTCAAGGACAGACTGTTGCTAAACTGTGAGAACATGGGGCACACAGAAAATGCACACCGCAGGTAAAGCAAAATGTTCTCTGTAGGGAAACAGATTTATTAGTCCTGCTCTGAAAATGATATAAAATCTCATCAGTTTTGAAAGGAATTTAGATTTCTTTACAAATGAAAAAGACTGTCTTTTAACAGTTTGAAAATAGACGTTGCTCCTTTTTTTTTTCCTTTCTTTTTTTAGTTTTTTCAAATGAAAAAAGCCCACAGAAAACCACTTCACAGCAGGGTGATCAGGAACTACCTTGACACGAAAAAATGGCAGAAAGGTAAAATAATAAAGATCACATTCTCTTTCTCTTGGGTATTGTGAAAGCAGCGGTAACTTGACTGTAGGTGGCAGATACTAAATGCCTGTGCTGTGAAACAAGGAGGTCACACATCTTCCCACTCTGATAGATTCAGCTGAGTGTTACCTTTCTGAAGTGTAAGACAAAAAAGACAACCGCTAGCGCTTGAAGTGGCAAATGCCAAGTTTTAAATGCATTTGAATAAAAAGCTCATCTACAGATTTTTTTATCTAAATTTGTGTCATCTTTGCCAATTTTTCTCTTTTTCTCTTGATTTTTGAATCCACTCTGTCTCACTCCAGCCCCACTCTCTTTTGCCCTCAGTACTTTTTACCCGCTATTTGCTCTGAAAAATCCCATTTCTCTCTCCTGTGTGACTCAGTTTGTGCTTCTGGACTTTGCCCTGCCTCTCTCTTAGAAATCACAGGAACATAGAACGGTCTGGGTTGGATGGGACCTTAAAGATCATCCAGTTCCAACCACCCTGCAATGGGCAGGGACACCTCCCACTAGACCACATTGTTCAAAGCCCCATCCGGCCTGGCCTTGAACACCTTCAGTGGTGGAGCACTTACAACTTCCCTGCGCAACCCGTTCCAGTGTCTCACCACTGTTGTAGTGAAGAACTTCCTTAAATCTAATCTAAATCTACCCTTTTCCAGGCTGAAGCCATTACCCCTCATCCTATCACTACAAGCCCTTGTAAAAAGTTCCTCCCCAGCTTTCTTATATGCCCTTCAGGTACTGGAATCCTGTAGTAAGGTCTCCCAGAGCCTTTTCTTCTTCAGGCTGAACAACCACCACCTGTCTCAGCCTATCCTTATAAGAAAGGAGTTCCACCCCTGTGATCATCTTTGTGGACCTTCTCTGGACTTGCTCCAATAGGTCCATGTCCTTTTTGTGTTGGGGGCTTCAGAGCTGGATGCAGTACTCTAAGTGGGGTCTCAAAAGAGTGGAGAAGAGGGGGAGAATCACCTTCCTCAGGATGCTAGCCACACTTCTTTTGATGTAGCACAGGACACGGTTGGTTTTCTGGGTTTCAGTCGCACACCGTTGCCTTATGTTGAGCCTTTCATCAACCAGCAGCCCAAGTCTTTCTCCTCAGAACAACTCTCAATCCTCTCATTACCCAGCCTGTATTGGTGTTTGGCATTGCCCCGACCCCAGTACACTTGGACTTCGCACTTGGCCTTGTTGAACTTCATAAAGGTTGGCATGGGCCCACCTCTCAAGCCTTTCAAGGTCCCTTTGGATGGTATCCCTTCCCTTCAGCATGTCAACAGCACCACACAGCTTGGTGTCATCCTCAAACTTGCTGAGGGTGCCCTCGATCCCACTGCCCATGTCACCAACAAAGACGTTAAACAGCACCAGTACCGATCCCTGAGGAACACCACTTGTTACTGGTCTCCACTTGGACATTGAACCACTGACTGCAACTCTTTGAGTGCAGCCATACATCCAGTTCTTTATCCACCAAGTGGTCCATCCATCGAACTCATGTCTTTCCCCTTTAGAGACCAGGATGTTGTGTGGGACATTGTTGAATGCTTTGCCCAAGTCCCGGTAGCTGATGGCAGTTTCTCTTTCCTTATCCACTGATGCTGCAACTGCATTGCTAAAGGCCACCACATTTGTCAGGCACAATTTGCCCTTGATGAGGCCATTTGGTTGCCACCAATCCCCTCTTCATTTTTCATGTGTCTTAGCAGAGCCTTTTGGCTCTGCTCCATGCTCTTTCTGGGCACAGAGGTGAGTGTAACTGGCCTGTAGTTGCCCAGGTCTTCCTCTTTGTCCTTTTTGAAAATGGGGGCTATGTTTCCCCTTTTCCAGTCAGTGGGAGCTTCACCAGACAGCCATGACTTTTCAAATATGATGGAAAGTGGCTTAGCAACTTCATTTGCCAGTCCCCTCAGGACTCACAGATGGATATCTTCTTTCATAGCCTTCCTTCCTGCACTCCACTGCTATCAGATGTTGGATCCTACCAGTGCTGAGTACATACAGAGATCTGCCACTGCTCATTTCAGTTGCAAAAGGGAGCTATGTGGACAGAATCAGAGAAAACACCCTTGCAGACATTCCTGTGTTCCTGCCTAGCCATCTGACTTAGGACCATAAGATTCCTTTCCCCTACCCTCTCATCTCTCTCTATTAATTTAATTGCCAGTACCCCACAGGTACATGGCTGCTTCTCATTTCTAGCCAGCTTCAGAGTCCATTTATGTCTGTTAAAGTTGATGCAACCTACCTCCCAAGCTCAAGGAGATCTGGATGAGGCATTTTCAGGGAGACTACTTAGCTGCAAAATGAGAGAGAATCATATGGACAAGACACAGAATTGTAGAAAGAGATGGTTATCCTCCAGGAAGAGCTGTAGTGGCCTATATTGGTTAGAAAATTTACCACATGAAGGCTTTAACATTTATTTTTATAAATTTCAAACATCTCCCTATGACCCACCCTACACTTTTCTATTTGAATGAGTCTTTAGCTTCTAACTTCTGCTTTCCTCCTCCTACGCATATTAGGCAGAGGAGGAGGAGGACCAAGCTAGCCTTTCCTTCTCCTCCTACTATGTTTCTATAAACAACAAACTCCTTGTGTTTGATTTAATGGATTTAAAACAGAAGGCAGTGACCATTTAAAAATACATCTATAGAAGCCTATTATGTCTGATTCCTCTTTTGTACTACTGCTTCATTATTCTTGACATGGAGATTATGTGCGTAGCATGATAATACACGTCCTGGTGATAAGATAAGCCATTGTGCTGTGCAGTATAGCCTAGGATTTTTTTTTGTCATTAAACTAACCATTTACAGATATGATTTTGTGGGTGTTAGCCACACATGCTACAGTTCACCGGTATCTATAAATAACCAGCAGACTGTGCATAATGAAGCAACAAGTCTTATATATCCCAAAGAATCATTTGTAGTGCAGTTGTTTTAATGATTATGGCAAGTCCTCCGAGATATTGAGCTTATGTTTTCAATTTGGCTTTAAAGACTTAACACAATGAGGGCTCACTCCTGAAGCTGTTATTTTCATCAAAGTTTCTAGTTGCCCAAAAGATGCATCCTCCTTTGTCAGGAAAATAAGTCAGGAATACTTTCTTTTTGTAGCTATTGCAAATTCACTGATTTTCCTGACCTCAGGGTTGGCAAGAGCATAGGCTGCACCTTGCCTTGTGGGCACCAGGGAACTGTAAGTGGGACTAACAACCTCTGATTAAGGACAGAAAGACAGTGTAATAACTGTTAAGCTGTTACTTTTAAGCGGTCTTATTAGAAATGAAGGGAAAGCGTCCTCTCATCTGGGGAGAGTCTGAGAGGACAATGAACTATCTCAACTGGGAAGAATAAAAGGAAAGGAATCTCTGAACCTTTGCATGCTGATAATCTGGGAAAGAAGGGGGAAAAAATCTCCACATGTTACTTCAAATTTGTAAAAAAGTAATTTAAGTTAGTAAATTCAAAATTCCCCAAAATCTTTGTGTTAACAATAATATCTCCAAATTTACACCCACGCTAATGATATTTTGATGCCACAGGCTGTTTTCATGAAGGATTTCAGCTTAGACAAATTGGATTTATCCAGTTAATAATGTTACGTATAGATCCTTAAACAACTCTAAACCCCAGCTTCCTATTTCTATCTGCCTACATGGCACAGCTATTTGAAAGAATTTTGGATATTAAAGCTTTTTTTTTTTTTCCCCCCAGCAGCAAAATCCCCTGAGTTAAGCATTTTTGAAAAGGGAAAACCAAGCCAACAGAGAGAGACATCAGTAAACATTTAATTAGAAGGAGATGCTCTCTTCCCTAATTAACTACTGTTGTTTAGATTGGAGATATTCTCCTTGGTGCCTGAAGACTTTCTCAAACCAAGCAGACTCTGAGCAACTTGCATCTCCTAGTGGCTCCAGTTAGCAAGGTATGGGCTTGTTGGGGTTACTAAAGAGCATGGCGATATTGTCTAGACATCCCTGTCCAAGGGCTTTTCTGGGCAAGTGGGATAAGCAAGCCCTGTGGAGAGATCTCAAGGGGCTGGATCTTGTGGCTGCCATTGCCAGCCTCTGCTCCCTCCTATTGCAGCTGAGCAAATGACCACGTTTATTCCTATATATCATTTTTGTCCAAGTATCTGCTTTGTTTCTGATGGAGAATGAATCTCTCACTAAGATTCTGACTACCATTTCAACACTTTTTCTCCACAGCTTGCATTTCAGTTCCCTAAGGGTTTCGGTTACTAAGAAGGGGTGAGACGCTATTTTCTCCTTCCATTCTTTGAACATTTATTTCCATCTCTTTATAGTTGTGCTTTAATTTTGTTCATTTTATTTTTTGTTTTATATTTCATTTATTTCTTCCCTCTCCAGGAAAACTGATACCTACTTATCTTATTCCTGCCTATTCCTGTTTTTTTTGACTGTACTCTTCCCACTGCATTTCTTGATTCTTCCCATTTATCTCTTAGAAGTAGTAACACGGTCTTCTGATTTCTGATCTATGCAATAATTCAAGTCTACCTTCCTTCCACTGCTCAGCTTTAAAAGTAGCTGTTTTAAAGGAGTGGGTAGGGAAATAAACCAGCTATATTACTCTTTTACAAACTTTCCAAATAAGAAAAAAAAAGCAATAATAAAAGAAAAGGAAAAAAAAATAGATTCATTGTAACTGTTCAAAAATGCAGCTCAATGGACCCGAACAGACTTTGCTTTGGAAATGTTGGGGAAGATAGTTTTTAAAAAGGAGAGCAAAGAGAAAAATATTCACACAACCTTCCAGTAATGAAAAGGGGGGAACATGAGGGTTTTAAGACTCTAGTCCAGTCCGATCAACAAGGAATCAAACTTCCTAAGTAGATTTTTGTAGACTTCCTCTCTTGAGAAACCTAAATGTCAATGAAGAGTCCAACACATCCAGTTTTCTCAGTGTAAGTGATGCTCCAGAGCTACTGAAAATTGAGAAAAAAAAAAAAAAAGATTCCCAGTAACCTAGCACTTCTTATTTAATATCACTAGGCCAAAGTCCTTATTTTGTTCATGCTAACACATACATTTAATGATATAAACAGTCCAGGAAAATTTCTTACCTGATTCATGTCGAAGATGTGAAACACCTGCTCAACACATGTTTGCCTGAATGTTCATAGCATATAAACCTGGTACTGTCTTAAACTCATGGAGAGTTAAGTTGCCTGGAGCAGCAATGGTTCATAATTTTTTTTTTTTTTCCGTTGAAAGTTTTCTGTTGCAGCAAAATCATCAGCTGATTCCCCAGCATCCACAGCACTGTCTGCCCTTCCTCTCCATCCACACTGCACTGTTTACCTTTGTGCAGTGCTCCTATCTTCCTTCTCCATCAGAAACAGGAAGATAATATATCAATAAACCATACAGAATCATAACATTAACATTGAAAACAAATATTCTGATAATCTTTCACAGGAAACCGCAGGTTCTTTAAATACAAAAACTGATGAAATTCACACACCCGAGTCTGAAGAAAAAAATATAAATCAGAGCTGGTGAAATTCAGGAAGGGGACTTTTTAATTGAAGGCAGACTGTCTATGACTCTCCCATTAAAAGTACATCCTTCGAATTTGCCTCGACGTCCCATCTAAACTAAGCTTGTGATAAATACTTTTGATATAACCTTAAGGTTAAAAGTACTAGGAACATGTCTTTGTATATATATAGTTCTGAAACAGTAAGACCATGGGGAAACACTAAGAAGTAATCATATTGCTTCATCTGCATAATCCACTTAACACACGTTCTGTTCACACAGTCTCAGTGATGGATTTTCAAATAATACGGAGATAGAAATTTGAATATTTAAAGCATGACACTTTCTGTATCATAGAAACTGACAGAGGAACCTTCAAGTAGTTTCAGGGAGAAGCCTGCAGCACAACAAAGTCTGTTGTTTGCTTGGAATCTCACTTCCTAAATCCCAAGTGCACATTGCAAGAGATGAGATCCTAAATTCTTTTCCTGATCCAGTAGTCATAGAATTGTAGACTGTCTGGGCTGGAAGGAACTCCAAAGGTCATCTAGTCCAACCCTCCCGCCATAAGCAGGGACATCTCCCACTAGATCAAGCTACTCAGACCAGCCTGATCTTGAATGTCCCCAGGGAAGGGGCCTCCACCACCTGTCTGGGCAACCTATTCCAGTGGTCTATCACCCTCACATTGAAGAACATTTTCCTAATGTCTAACCTAAATCTACCCTTTTCTAGCTTAGAGCCATTACCCCTCGTCCTGTCATTACAAACCCTTGTGAATAGTCCCTCCCCTGGTTTCTTGTTGGCCCCTCTCAGGTACTGGAAGGTCGCTATAGGGTCCCCCCAGAGCCTCCTCTTCTCCAGGCTGAACAACCCCAACTTTCTCAGCCTGTCCTCACAGGAGAGCTGCTCCAGCCCTCTGGTCATTTTTGTGGCTCTCCGCTGAACACGCTCCAACCGCTTCACATCCTTCTTGTGCTGAGGGCTCCAGAGCTGGACACAGGACTCCACGTGAGGTCTCACCAGGGCAGAGCAAAGTGGCACAATCACCTCTCTCCATCTGCTGGCCACGCTTCTTTTGATGCAGCCCAGGATTCAATTGGCCTTCTGGGCTGCTGCTGCACATTGGTGGCTCATGAGAACGTTTACTAGCACCCCCAAGTCTTTTTCCAGCGGACTGTTCTCTAGCATGTCCTCTCCTAGCCTATATTGGTAATGTTGGTTGACCCTGCCCACATGCAGGACTCTGCACTTGGTCTTGTTGAACCTCATGAGGCTCACCTGAGCCCACCTCTCCAGTCTGTCTAAGTCCCTCTGGATGGCCTCCCATCTCTCTGGCATAGCAACTGCACCTCCCAGCTCGGTGTCCTCAGCAAACTTGGTGAGGGTGCACTCAATGCCACTGTCTATATCATTGATGAAGATGTTAAACAACACCGGTCCCAGTACGAACCCTTGAGGGAACACCACTTGTCACTTTTGCCCAGCTAGACGTTGAGCCATTGACCACAACTCTCTGGGTCAGTGACCTGGCAGCAATTTTTACCGTTATGACAATAGCAAAAATCTGATCCTCTAGCAGAAAAGTAACACAGGAATGTCAGGGGGGGAAAAAAAAAAAAAAAAAATCAACCCTGCAATTTTCAGCTTTGAAATATATTTGTACTGCAGTGCGCAAGAGAGTTTGAACAGTAAGACTTTTTGCATCTCTAAACGTCATGCCATTTCAGAACCTTGACTTATGTGCAGTTTCTTTCACAAAGTGATAAAAGGTATCTGCTTACTCTGTTAAGAAAGAGTTAAACAGTTTCCACTGACCAGCTCAGGTCTGTTGTTATTCCATTGAAGTAAAAGGGAAGGCAGAGAATCTTGGTTCATCTAACTTGCAAAGAGCTGAGTCATCTTGAAATAAGATGCTTTGGCTCTACTAAGCATGGAACAGAGTTTTGAGCTGGATTTCTCTGTTAAGACCAGAATCCAGAAGACATACTTTTTGATTATACTACTTATAAGTCATGCTCTCATTAGAGAAGTGCTGATATAGTCAGAATGATCCAGAGCTGTATGAGGATACTGTTACCCAGAAAGACGGTGCCAAGTCATAAAAATCCCAAACGTGTTACTCCTGGCAAGCTGGTCTGCCAACAGCTCATTTTTCTTCTTACATAAATCAGTTCCCTAAGCCAGCCTGAAGCCCCATAGAATGATTTCACAGGAAACGTACATTACAAAAGATAAACATACACATCATATCAAACTAATCAGATGCTGTGTGAATCCCAAAGGGGAATTTTATGAAGTCCTGGCATGTGGCTTGGAAGGTCCTGGTCCTTGTTTGCCACAGGCTTTTCAGTGAGGCTCTCACAAGACTTTATTCAAGGCAAGAGAAAAATAAAACTGAGATACAGCTTATCTGGATGTCATGTGTTGTAGCTGAATCTTGTAGTTATATTGTCGCCATTTCATTAAAAATGTTATTGTTTATATTTCAGCAAAACCAGATTTTTTTTCCCCCTATTATTAAAAAGAAACAAGTAAAACTTTCAGGTAAAACATTCTGATTCACACGATTCATTTCTCTAAGAGTTTAAGCCTTCCCAGCCACTTAATTACATGCACAGATTGGACAAGGAGAAAAACTTGCTGGACTCTTATTTGGGAGAAGGTGCCATATTCTTTATATTACTTCCAGCTGCAAATAGCTACAGACTATACAATCTCATGTGTGTGACTATTCTAGATGTGCCATTCTAGTCCTGTCTTCTCAATAACTTTTCCTTGGCCTATTTGTGCAATGGTTCAATTAAGAAAATATACAGTAAAATCCATGCCTCAGATTACAGTAGCTAATGGAGGATTGTTACATCTTGCAGAAATGAATATCAGATGTTTAGCAGGAGCTCATTATTAAATAATGAAGTTATAAACTGAGCATAAGCAGTTTTATAGTGGATTTTATGAAGCCCTAAAGGCCAAATCATTGTTTAATTTCATTAAAATGGGAAGAAGACTTCCAAATGGATAAAACATTAAGACATCTTTTTCTAGAACATGGAACATTAATTAAACAAGCTCTTCTGGGAACAGCAAAACGAAGCCTAGATTTGTACAGACTCTGTCTTTTGTCTCCCGAGTCTCTGCACCCTGGTTCAACAGCTCCACCCTGTATCCTCACCAGGGAAAATGAAACAAATGCCTGATCATTTTACCAGCCAGCTGTTGCCTTAATGAATAAAAATTCTGCATGAGTGGGGGATTCATTCTGGGTGTGTCTCTACTACCCAGCTGCAAGTTTTATGAAAACCTTAGGAACTAATTAGCTGAAATGCCTACTCTTTGAAATTTCATTGGAATATGCCAATTGGTTAAAAAGTTATGGGAAAACAGAATGGGAACAAAGATTGATGAATAGGACTACCTAGCAGTTAAAATCTGATGTGTGTAGAACCTGACAGGTCTAAGTCATTTTTTTTTCATACTCATTGGATAACTTGAGCAAGCTACTCCCTGGGTGCTAAGGTATTTGTACTGGAAGGGGGGCTCTGTGATTAGTAATTTAAAAAAAAAAAAAAAAAAAAAAATCAACAAAAAGACAACAATACCCCCTTTCCATGCCACCCCCCCCCTGCAAAAAAAACCAAACCAACAAACCCAAACCAAAAAACAAGCACACACACACCAAGCCAAAACCTGCAAATGCTCCCCACCTTTTTTGGTTTGGAGCTTCTTCCCTGTTTTGAAACATTTCAAGTTTGCATAAAGCTTGTCTTAATACAGAATGACTAGCTGCTTTGGCAAAATGCTTTTTTGCTTACAGGAAGTTACTTTAAATAAATTGGATATGGAAAAGTATTCTTCACAAGTATATAAAAAGCAAAAAACCAGCATCTATACGCACATTCTCAATACTATAAGTAATTTAAACAACTGAAGAAAACTCTTAGTTTTAATTACACTTAGCATTACAAAGACTACAAATAGAAGAGAAAGCTAAATGGAGTAAGGTGATAAAGAGCAACTGTGTCCTGAAAGTTTGTGTCTAATTTATTCTGTATTCTCCGCCTGTACTGGACATACTGGATGTTGAGTACAATAGATATTTTCAAATATATAGATCAATACCAGTAGTAGTGGCAAGTTCTAGGTATTTCTGTTGGCACAAAACTATTTGAAGGGTACTTTCTTCTTCCCTATCCTCACCCTCAGTTATCTCATGGCAAGCACTCAGTTTCCATATGCCTGTGGTTGGTCCAGCACGGGTATGCTATTGTGTGAACAGAATCCTGATTTTCAAGAAATGTTAATTTCGCATTCCAGTTTTCTGAAAAGTAACAAAACCAAGCTGTGGGCTCATTTTTCTGAAACGTCCTCTAATCACTAATTGCTTTAAAAGTATTTGTCTAAAATAAATGTTGGATTTTTTTCCAGATATTTCTCAATAGCACTGAGATGTCAAGGGCTTTTTGTAGCACACATTAAAGCTAAATTGATAAAAGTTCTTAGATGAGCTCAAACATAGTCCACCTGTATTACTCAAGAAAATTAACATTGATACTGGGGAACATAATGCCTTGACTTATTAATTGAAAAGGACACAGCTGACAATTTCTGGCAGTCATATTTAATATTGATAGACTTGAAGTTTGCTCACCAACTGTAATTAGCACATTTATTGAGTTAGGTGACTCTACTTAATCAAATTCCTTTATATTTAACCATCTGGTAATTGGCGGTGGGGAAGAAAAGAGCTTATGATGAGCATGATTTTATAGGAACAAAACTTGAACTCTATGCAAGAAAGAGAATTATATGTACCAGAAAAGCAAGCTGAATTGGTGGTGGGGGTGGAAATAAATGCAACACGAAAACGGTATAACAGAGGTACTGACTCTGGGAATTCTTTGTCTACTGGGCACAAGAAATTAATGGTTGGATGTGAAAACACACAAGGTAGCTTACACTCTTAGCATTTTCTGAAACAAATATAATTTATTTCATAAAAAAAAGAACAGAAAGGCCATTTCTGGAAATTGAAACTGTCTGGAGAAGTTCTAGCTACAGTTTGGAACAGTTTTAACTTGCCACTAAAGCCACTAATGCAATGTCATAACACATTTTTCATTAAGTCTCTGAATTCATTAGGGAATGATGTGGGTAGAGAACAACAATGTGCTGGTTTTGGTTTGGGTTATGTGAATTAAGATTTTATACCATGATGGGACCATCTGTTCTATTAGCTAGAAGCAGACTTTGATTGTGTAGTATTGACAGTTCAGCCTAAACCTTATTTCAGTCAAGGACAGATACTTTAGTAGGAATTATGGATGTCTCTCCACTTCTTTTGTAGCATCTGGTAGAAAGTTTTATTTCAACTTACAGGGAAAATAACAAGGCACAGTCTTCTGGATGGGTCTCATGGCTAGAAGGAATCTGTATGAACACTGAGCTGGAAGAACATAAGACAGCAATGCAGCTAACAGCTGCTGGATGCCTTTGGGATGACCTAGGATGTTAAGCAGTAAAACTGGGATGATGGATCGAAACCAGACAGATGTTTCTTTGGAAAAGGGGGAGTGACTGAAGCCAAACTAAGGCATAGAAGGTGCTTGGAAAGAATCCAACAATATTTTATTTGGTGACAGAGGGAATCATATAGTGTCTATGTTGTATGTTCTTTACACATTAATACCTATAGCCTCAGCCGAACACTACTTTAAAAAGGATTTTTCAAGAAGAAAATAAAACTTCCAGTTGTTAACACACACTGAAAAAAATAGTACAAATCCATGTTTCAAAGATGAGAATCTATTCAATACATATTAGAATGACTGTATGCACGTACATAGGATATACTAGGAACAGAGCATTCAAAATTGTTTGCCTGCCACTCATGTTTATTTGCCTGTAGTTTTCTAATGAATCGCCTCTGAATCATTTCCACTACCTCTGCATAGTCACCACTGCCAGCCCTCTGAGAGTCATTCCTGAATACATCATATGATACAGGTGTAAGAAAGCCAGGAAGTTAAGAATGAGTTCTTACCTTGTTCATATCAAATGTGTGAAATACTTGTTCAACATAGTTGTTAGCTTCTGGAGTAAGTCCGTGTAGATCCAGGACGTGTTTAAATTCATGCAGACAAAGCTGTCCAGATGGGCACTCCTTCATAAATTTGGTGTACCAATGGTGAATTTCCATAGCATTAATGTCATCTGCTGATCCAGCAGCACCCATTGCATCAAACATACCAAGTAACCTTTTTCAGTATTAATTCATCCAAATGTATATTCTTGCTTCCCAACAATGATCATTCAAACACCAACTCTGCCTCTGAGAGTGGCTTTAAACCTCTTACAGATCACCACCAATATAGATTAAGTAAATATAGCACCCTAGCAAGATTACTGGTACCCTTTTTTAGTGCACCATGGTCTTATCAGCTGATTAGAGTCCTCGTACACTGTTTGCAGAGCCTCAGCAGGGCATGAGGACTGATTATGCTGATTCTCATCTTGAATTGGCATCTGTGGTGTTAAAGCTACGTAAACTGGATGAATATTGAATAAGCAACACAAAGACTTTGAAACTCATTTCTAAACCTTTGTTTTAATAATTTACAAGGTTTTAACTAAGCCTTGAGCCCCATTTTAATATTTGGATACCTTCTGTGTGTCTGCCTTGTTACAATTGACTTTTCATTTTTATTACTTCTCCATATACTGTGGTCTGAATCTTACCTTATAGGCCAGAACTGCTACATGATTTGACTTATATAACCTGAAAAAAACCTGAGAGCAGTGATGCAGTAAACTCAGAAAACTTACTGTTGTCTTTAGACAGCAGTTCTACAAGCATCTGAGTGATGCATAAACCAACATTGTCCTAAAACCTGCTCCCACACTGCCATTGTTCACTCAATCCCATGCTTTCTCTTCTCTTAGGCCAGCATGAGTGTTTTGTGGTTGCAGTTGGAAACAACTGTAAGATCAGATCCAGGCAAAAGCCTGCAAGAACGTTGAACACTAATAAATACAGCATTTATTAATAAGTGGGGATGGAAATGGGTGGCCAGCAGTAGAGGGGGTGCAGGACTTCTGCTGATTCAAATTGTTTGTGGAAAAAAACAATGTCATATTTGTGCTGTGTAGTGGTACACAGAAGTTTACAGTTACTTAGGCCTTATGGTGCATGCTATGGCACACAGCAAAGACTAAATAGGTGGAATGTGAAAGTACCATTGATATACTTAAGCCTAGTGTAAAGGTGTTGTCTCAACAATGGCACTCTGGTGGTGTTCACAAGAGGAAAGGTGAGCACTACTTAAGCAGCATTTCTACTTCACTCTGCAGAGCCAAACACAGTCTGGCTGCCCCTTGAACCCTGTATTGCTGCATGAGCTGATTTTTGCCCTGGGCCAAGGTTCAGGCTGGTTCAGTTGCAAAAGTGGTATCAACAGTCATGAGAGACAAATCTGATCACAAAACTGCAAAGAAACTGGATGCTAATGTCGGGCACATCATGAAACCTGGTTTTCAGATGACGTGAGGGATAAGCAGTGGTGCATCCATTGCATGTGCCCAGTGAGGGTGATGTAACTGAACTCAGGCAAGCGGCCCCTGCAGCAGAAGGTTTAGGGCAGGCTTTGTGGCACACCATGCAGGTTTATGCAGTCATCTGGTATTTTGAACTCTGTTTAATTCTTTAGGCAAATAAAGAGCTGGCACACACCAATCACATATGATCAGAATTACAAAATATTTCTCAGAAACAGGTACAAGCCTTCACTGCAAAAGGTGACAGGGCTGGAACAAGCTGAGTTGTGACTAGAATAGGCTTTCAGCACATATTTATAACTACATTGCATAAACCAGAGTGTGCAGCCAGTCAGGGTAATGCTGCTGAGGAGGAAGAGAAGTGGGGGAAAAGTGCACCGGGATGCCTGGAGGACTTCAATTCAGTTATATACTGTAGCTAACATTAGAAGGTGATTTTTCTAATCTCTAGTCTTTCCTTGCACTGC
Organism: Merops nubicus; assembly: GCF_000691845.1. Classification (NCBI taxonomy): domain Eukaryota; kingdom Metazoa; phylum Chordata; class Aves; order Coraciiformes; family Meropidae; genus Merops; species Merops nubicus. Next base: position 16,136 of record NW_008600702.1, read on the forward strand.
TTTGAACAGTCTCCCCAGAGCAACAATAGCTATCCGCTAACATGCTATCAGTTATGTGATCAAGGCCTTCAATGCTGAGGAGCAGCAGGGGTTACTGGTGTAAAATACTGAATAAAATCAGAATAAATCTAAACCATGTGAAATGGTATTTGGAAATACTCCACTCCAAAATATCACTAGCAGGCAAAGAATGACGTATTTGTAATAACTGAGAATGGCAGGCAAAAGCAAGGCAGCTTGTAGTAGCAATATTCAGTCTTTTATCTCTGTTCATAAAATCTAAATTCTCAATAGCTAGTATCTGGAACTACTGATACAAAAGTTTCCAAGTGTATACCTAAGAAATTTCTCGTTCAACAAAAAGAAGAATTGGTTTTAAAACTCTATGTTACTCAGATTCTTTTTTTTTTTTTCCCCTCCCCAGAAATAACAACAGTTATAACAAACCATCTCAGTCCTTGAAAACATGCATCTTTCATAGGGCATGGAAAAATCTACTAAACCTGTTGTGTTTGTCCTTACAGAAGACAAGGTTAAAACACCAGAAAAAAATCCACATTTTATTTAAGTAACTCTTCAAGATAATTGTCAAGCTGTTCTAAATTATCTACTTGAGGAATCTGAAAAAAAAACCCAAACCCTTAAATTTTACACTGCAGCATTTGACAAAATAAGCATATGAACAAGCATGACATGCTAATCATCAAAGGTCATAATTAAAAAGCAATAAGAGTGAACACCCAGAAGACCTGAAGAAGTAGTGCAATAGCCCACAGTGGAAACATGGAAGATTGAATTAAGAGCAAGTAGGAGAAGAAACTGCTTTTAAAGGAGTTTTTGTAGCCCACGTTCCTGTTAGAATAGCTTTCCTGGGGGATTATAGTGATGAACTACATGCAGATTAGAAGGTCCATGCTGGCAACAGTGTTCTTTTTAGCAATTTAATACTATCCTCACTTTCACTCTGAGGTAAAGATACTTCTTTAGTTAAAGACTTGACATATCTGCACATCCAGGTTAGCTGGGGATTATATTTCTTCATGTTTGTGACCCTAAAAGCAAAGTCCAGAAGTAGAATGAGGGAGAATGCAGAAGTAGTGAAGAATTTCCATTGTTGGTCTGCAGGCAATGTAATGTAAAGAGGTGGGGAAGCAGCTACAAGAGGAAAAGAAACACATAATAAAGAGGCTGACAGGACTTTGGGAATGATGGGAGAAAAAAAAAAAAATCTGCCATAAAAGAAGTTTGAAGGCTGGAAAGAAGAAGAAAGAACAAGCTGAATTTATGAATCAGATTGAAAATCAGAATTTAATTCCAAAGACTTCAGTCATACACAGAAACTTATTGCCCAAGTAGTGCCTATATCAAATATATATACACCATGTGCTTAGTTTCCTCAGAACATGACTGGAAAAAAAAAGCCGAGTCACCTGAGGCCTCCCAGCACTGACCCACGTGGCACCTGTACTTAGACCTTCATACATAATGGAAGTGACTCAAGGCTATTAACACAGGTTATGAAATAAAGTCCCTTAAGGCTCTGATAAACTGTATATAAAAAATTTTAAATTTCATAGCATGATGCTATGAAATATAGGGGAAAATGTAATGAACCATTTGAAACATAAAAATTGCAGAAAATGAGAACAATGATATCAGGACAGAGAAATCAACAGCTATTTTATGGAGAAGCTTCAAGGCACTAAACTCTGACCGCAGCTTTTTCCCCATAGCAAAATTCTCACTAAGTCTCTCTCAGTGTTACATATTCGCAGCATCAGTCTCTGCAATTCACATAAACAAGATGCTTGTACTTTGAGGTAGGAAGACATCTAGGATTTTTATCTGGTTATCTCCTCCCTTCACTATGGTGACAGGCAACAATCTCAATTGTGGCCATAAAACCCACAGGTCATAGGACTGAAAAGTCTTATTATCCTTTTCCTCAAGACAGTATTTCTGTAAGTCTTTGAAATATTCCTGCAAAATAGTTTGTGAAAGGATTATTCAGATTTATTTGAAGAAGAGCACTTGCGTAATTATACTATGGAACTGTTTACCACAAGGTGGTATAGAGGCTAAAACTAAGTATTAGTTCAAAAAGCAACTAGACAATTTCATGGAGGAAAAGCCTGTTAAACCTATTCATTTAACTTGTTATTTGATTGAGTGGCTGCAGGCTTTTGGAAGCAGAGAAGATGACTGAGGGGTACCTGTTCCCTAGGCACATGCTCCCTGCTGTTGCCAGAAAGAGGAGAGTGAACCAGAAGTATTTTTGACATGACTAGACAAGCATAGCTATTTTTATATGCCAGACGTGATCTAAAGAGTATTTAACTGGCTTATCTTTATCCAGCTGGTGCTCAGACTGACTGAATGGAGAACAATCATTTAGGAAAAAAAAAAGATGGATGTTATTTAAATGCATGATTTTAGGTGGACGTCTGGGTAAAATGCAGGCAAACCCAGTTTATTTGTAATTTGCACATTCATCAGAAAAACATTAGTGTAAATTATTTTTCCCATACAGTTTCTGTTTGCATCTTCCTATAATTTTTATTTCACACAGGCTTAGTGCTTCCTTATTAGGACCCTTTCTGTTCTAATTTGTCTGTGAGCTTCTCAGTGTGCTTGCATGTGAAAATATGAAACTCTGAATACACAGTAATAAACCTGTAAATTAGTGGTTTATTACTGTGTTATGTCCTATATCTGTTTTCTTAGGGACAGACAAATACTTACACAGAAATCTGTCTGCTACCAAAGTCATAGAGCATACAGAGACAAAATAGGGTTTTACTGATATCAGCCAATAAGAGGACAAAAATCAGCAAGATTTGTGATAACCTACAATGGAGATGACTAGATGACAGTTGATCTATAATTCTTCCTCTTCTATTATTATTTGCAGTAATTCTCAAACTTTGTTATATACATCTTGAAGTTAGTTTTGTAAATTCTTTTTACACTGTTGGTAAGGTTACTTAAGTAATATTATGATGCCTCTAAAGCCCTTTATAAACTATTAAGGTGACATCATTGTCTTTCTGGGACTCTTACACAACACAGACACTATATCACCTTAAAGAAAAAAAAAAAAAAGGCAAAAAGCAAAAAAAGCACCAAATGGCAACAGTCCACTTCCCCTCACCCTAAATGCAAAAAGAAGATATAACTTAAATAAGCTATTTCTTCTTTGGAAGGATACTAAATATTAAAAAACAAACAAACAAAAAACCCAACAAAACAACAAAAGATATTAATGAAACAATTTAACAATTAATATTTGAAAAGTGATTACACAAACTCCAGTTAAAGAACATACATAATGTGCTTAGCACCACTAGCCTTGAAAAGAAATCTTACATTTAATAAGTCATAATTTGATTTGGCAGCAGTAATTGCATCTAATCTGTCAGTACTTGCTGGGTAGGAGCCTGGGATTATATAAATGGTGAGATTAGTGGTACATGGACAGGCACAGGGATTTACAGCACACAAAGCATCATGTTCCCCCTGAGCACCTGGGTGCAGAGGGACTCAGTGAGAAATGGAAGCGGCTCCAGGTCCAATGTACCATGGTGTGTTTTCCAGGCTACAAATAATCCATAGAAGGACATCTGTGCTATCTATATGTATCTATGCTTATAGATGGACATGCAATTGAATCTGGAAGCCCAGGAGAGGAAACATTTTTATGCTTTTGTTCAATAACTAGAAGTACTTGAAATTAAATGTAATTACCCTGTGAAGGCACTTTAGTAATTCTGCCATCTTTCCCTTCAGGCTACTAAATTTTCCTTGAACAGCTGTGTTTGCAGCTCACAGCTTTGATGCAATTTGTTGGTATACTAAGCTTTGTAGATGCAGCAAATGAGGGATGGAATTTTTCTCTCTTCTTTTTGGTTTTTTTTTTTTTTTTTTTTTTAAATGGATAAAATAGTCTTTCAAATCTAAAGACCGTTTTGTTTTAGATCCTGGATGAAGTCAACTGTACTCTCCCTTTAAAACGTATTTCTACTGAGAACTGCTATAAATGTTCATCTGCACATAGAGAATTACTAGCTAATAACCCATCATGGTTAATAACCCGTAACAGAGGATGTGCTAACAATGGCTTGTAAGGTACATCCATGGTTCATGTTGGGTCAACAGCAACTGGTGCAGAATGGACTCCAGTGGTTACAGTAAGTAACTTTTTAGCATATCCAAAAACTTTTATCTGAATCGTTGACAGCCTATTGACAGTCACAATGCCAATTTTTTATATTGTTGGTGTCAGACTGAAAAAAATTGTAAGTTTTTCTCCCTCCTGTTCTTCTCTAAGAAGGACTACAAATGATTGGGAGCAAGATCTGTTAATAGGGTAAGACAAAAAAAAAAAAACAACCAAAAAAGAAACAGATAGATTTTTATCTTACTATCAACATTTGGTATTACATCTTGAGAGGCAATACACAAAAATAAAACTTTTTTTAAAGATGTGGGAAAATCTTTCAATCTTTTATAGTTTATATTCCTCAAGAGGAATTTCATCACCACTGTGCTATGCAGCTCTGACTGTGCTGTAAAGTTGTCTCACACCACCACAGGAATCTCAAGTATAGTTCCTGGTTGCTGTAATTCTTGAGAAAATTTAAGATATAAAATAATATCTGTAGGCACAACGATTATTCAAGGGTTTTTTCACTGAGTATTGACCATGTTTCAGTCTGAAAAACTGATGAAAATATATGCTAGAGAATTTACTCTTCACTAAGAGGTTGCACTCTGTGAGTAGAAAGGCACCACTTTGGTGCTTTTGGAAGTGGAATGTGTGTGCTTAATTAGCATGTGCAATTAAAATGAAGGCACAGGAAATCTGGCAGAGTTTAAAAGTGAAGATGCCTGTTTCTAGACAATTTTGCTGATGTATTACAAGTTTCTTCTATTTGCATTTTTAAGTATTTTTATCATCAAATGATAGGTCAGCATATCAGCACTCACTGTTAAAACACTTGAGCTGTAAGGTCTAAGAAATTGAATTCAGACTTGCAATCAAAATTTGAAAAGAAACAAATGGGAAAAATGTGGTGGGGGTTCCAAAGCTGTTTGAAGGTTTAATTTCATGAAAAGAAAAGCACTTCCTAGCTCTAAGAAGTGGAGGTTGCATATTCTATTAGTGAAACCAAGTAGATTCCGCTCAGTCATTATATTTAGGTGGATATTGAGACCTTAACTGATCTAATTTAACGAACTGGCATTTTAAGAAAGTCTCTAATCTCTTCCAAACTTCCATTTTCTTCAAGAATACAATATCCACTGAACTGGTAGAAAGTCCTAGGAAGATATGAGCTGACAGGAGAAAATTCTTGTTCCCTGAAAGTCACATAATCAGCATGCAAAAGTGAGCACGAATATTTTACCAAATTCTTCTCCACAGCAGATACAAAAGGGGAAATATATTCTAGGTACTCCAAGTTCATTTACTTACTAAGCCAAGCCTCATCCTTGAAAAGCACATCACAGTGAAATACATGACCTATTCTTGACAGCAAGTCCTGTTTGCATGGGCCTGGAAAACTGACCTTTAATAGACTACTCCTGCTTCCCTTGCAGCTCTTAAAAATCACGTGTCGATGTGATTCGTCTAAGATGCAGGATACACCTCCTACAACAATTTCTCTAAATCTGAAAATTTACTGAAAGATAGCTGCCCTGGTTTTGCATTAATGACCGTGAGACCAAATTTTTCAGCTCCCCCTCGCCCAAACTCACAAAAAAAACCCCAAAACATTTAAGTGAACTAAATTCTTTTGGTATTAATCTTTTGACAGTCTTGAGTACCACAATATTTTTTGACAATAACTAAATTCTAAAGCTGTGCTCAGATTTTCTGATTTTCTTTTTGTCTATTTCATATAATTTAAGAATGGTTTCTAGAGTATTAAACATAATTCTGTTAATAAATTCAGGAATATAAATCAAAGAATGGTCTTTACTTTGAAAAGTCGCATCCATGGAGAGTAATCATACCTATCTAGTGGCGCATCATTTTGGAATAGAAATGAAATTGAGATAATATTTTTTTATCTGGATATAGTATGACTCTGACTTCCTTAATTGGCCAGGAAGAATCTCTAGTTGTTCCTCTTTAGAAGGAAAAAAACCCAGTATTTACATACAGGAGAGGAATATTAGGTGTGTGTATAAAAGGAGTCAAGAGAAGATTGTAAATGAATAACAGCTGAACAAAAGCAAATACGGAAAGGAGAGAACACCAATTAAGTTCAGGAGAGCATGGAAGCCCCAGATGAGCAAACTAACTCTTTACTGTCAGCTGGTGAATAATGACATTTTCACAGCTGAGTTATCCTCTTGTGCCTTAAAGGTGACATTGGAGTATTTAAAAATATTAAGTCTGCAGGCCAGAACAACTGATAAACATGCTGTCTGATACTAAAATTGTTTCAAATCCTTTGATCTAAAATGAAACTCACCAGAAGAACCATAACAAACTTTAATTCTGTAGAAGAGTTCCTGGAAAATTTTGAAAAATTGAAGTTTGTTGCTGCAACAAACCTCAGAGAATGTGAACGTGCGCTTTGGACCACCAACTGCTGTCACTTTCCAGTCACACAAACCCCCAGTTAACAGGCAAATGTAGTAAACTTTCCTGATGCTGCTAGAGGGCATCAGGACAAAATACTAAAAGATCCCTGAAAACAAATTTGTGTGTTTGTTGGGTCCTTTATAGGGAAGCAATTCTAATACTCTAATACTGAGTGGATACAATCAGGCAGCTGTAGGTTCCCATGCTGTAAATGTAGATGTAAGTTGCCCTATAGGCATGCAGGCAAGCTGTTCTCTTGATAGCTTACATCTGGCAAAAAGAAACTACAGCAGAAGTTCAATGATAATAAAGGCAAAATACACATCAGTGATGGAGATTCCTAAAGCACCAAGGCCAGGAAAGTCATGTCCTGGTCAGTCAGTTAGGGTGTAGTTTTACTAAGGACTGTGGCTTGTAGTGAAGGTCTCCCCCGGTACAGAGTGGAGGGAAACAGACTTTGTAGAACAAATGAAACAATGCTTTTAAACACTTCAAGGCTTTAACTTCTTTTAGCTCAGTCAGAGCTTTTTTATGGAGAAAGATTAAAGTCGTACACACAAGGTGTGCTTACAAGCATATATACCATTCAGTATATACCATTCTATTAGAAGAACTAGCAGAAAATTTACTTAGTGGGCAGTTTCCGGTTTAGTACCCTTGTAAAGTAGCAGAAAACTTCTGAACCTTATGAAAATGAATTCTGTTTTTTCATCTGTATAAGATGATACTAAACCATCTGGCAGCCATAGTGTGTAATTTGCTGTGTTTAAAATTAAAGAACTGGACTGTAAGCCAACTATTTGTGCTATCCAATGTGTCTTCACTGTATGTCTGTGCTGTCCAATGCCATAAGTGTGTCTTCCACACTCTGCCAACAGAAGAACAGAAAGCTTTTTTCAATTTTCATTTTACACCAGTGATAGAAAAAGTCCATGTTTTGTGAAACACTTTCTTGTATTTCAGATAAAAAGCTGCAGCACAGAAAGAGATTTGTCTCAGAGCTGCAGTGAAACCATGCTGGGGTCAGAAATAGTGCATGCAGATCTGACATCTGACTTAATCACTTGGCATCTCAGGGATGAAGTTCCCTCCTACTCAACTTGTTCTGACCTTGGAAGGGGTGCAGAAGAGCTGCCTTCTGCTGCAGGGATGCGACAGCTTCCACTGAACAATGTACAGTGTATTTCCTCATGTCACTGCATGCATGGTGGTTGCAAGGTTGGTAAGGAGGGAACAGAGAAAAGAAACGAAGGAGGATCTTCTTTCAGGCAGAGTATTCATGTTGCCTAGTCTGCATTGCCTAACAGCCCTGCTTGAGTTATTGCAAACCTGAAAATGGACGCAAAAGAGTTGTAGATGCCATTTCAGTAAAGGAAGGGCAGCCCAAATCACAGAGGCTTAAAATGTGTTGCAAGCTTGTATGAGATCCTGCCTTACACATTCAATTGTTGTGCTGCTGCACTTAAAACTAAGGAGAGCTGGCCTCTTACAAGTTTAATTTTACCTGCAAAAAATCTGACTGTAAAGGCTGAAACTGGTGGCACTTCAGATGCCTGCCTGTACTTCTGGCCTCAAGGCAGTCGTGCTTTCATGCAGAACAGTGTTGAAAGGCAGAAAAGTCACCTTAGGGAATCACTGGTAATTTTAGCAATTTTATTTGACATCTGCTCAGTTTCAGGCACATAATAATGGTAAGGGTGCTATATCATGCTTCTAACACACATTTGAAGAGACTCTTTAATGTGTGAACTAAAATCTGACAGTTTAACTGCAGCTTGCTCATGCACTTTTACAAACTGCATCTACTGAACCAAAGAATAACAAAACACAGCAGTTTTTCCTCTCTCAAGGTTATTAATATTTTTTGAGTGATTTGAACATTTTTTCTAATGGAGGAATTGTTTTTCTCCTCTCAGGAAATGTGTTAGAGCAGTTATATTAACAATCTTAATGACATAGCTGATCACAGCAACTCTGTTCACTGAAACAGAAATATCATTTTGCTAACAGATATCCTTAAAGCTTCTTCATATCTCTACTTTTTCATATCACAAATTGATAACCCTTAAATAAGAAGTCTGCTTAAATTTTGTCTTATTTAATATTGGTTCCTGCTTATACTTATTTCTTTAAGAAGAATCTACTAAACTGTGCTGTATCCAGTGGTGGTTCAATGTAGAAGACTCCTGGAAAGCAGAAACCTACTATAGGGCCAAGTGTTCTTTATACCTGACATAGAGCTTCTTGGTTTTAATGATCAATGTAATAGGAAAATGCAATATTCCTAATTAGAATAGTCCCTAATTCTGTCTTTTGCTTCATACAACATTCCTTTTTGTTTCGTGAGGTAAATGGTGTGAAAATACCTAAACCTCATTTTGCTTCTGTCTTCAGAACCTGACTTAACACTTTACTTTTTACTACAGAGCAGACAGTCTCAGAAGCCATATCTGCAAGTGAATCAGTTTGGTGTTTTACTCTCTTTGTGAAACACACAGTGCATGATGAGCCAAATTTAAAATGTAGTAAAAAGTGAAAGTGTTGCAAAGAGATTTTAGACAACACTGCTGCCACAATGCATCTAGTTTAAATTCTAAGTGCAATGTTTCAAAGTTATACTCATTCCCCTCCAAATCTGGTAGAAATAGAGCATCTGCCAAAAACTTAGGTATTCAATTTATGCAATTTCCTGACTGCTGAGTTCAGCACTAAACCAAAGATTTCCTCCTTCATCCAAGGACAAACTACTTGCAGATTCTCTTTTAATTCAATTCACTGTCCAGAAGAAGGAAGAGTCTTTCACTCCCTGAAAACACAGTCCTGAACACCCGCAGGGAGAATGCCTATTACTGGCTTCAGAGAGAGACATAAGAGGTAGTAAGAGATGAAAATCCTCATTTCACCCTACTAAATCCACCATTACACTGTGGTGATGTGGCAGGAAAAGTGCCAACTACCTGAAAAAAATGCTGAAGTGCTGAAACCAGGATTAGAGTTATATAACGTTGTAAAATGGGAATTCAGCGTGCTAAGGGAGGAATCTCTCAGTTCCCTTCCTTATTAGAATTGTTGGTCATGAAGCTGAATAACATTACCTCGACATGAACAAAAAACACAGAGAGGCCAAGTCCTCAAAACTGTAGCTCTCACCCAAGAATAGTCTTACAAAAGCATACCCCGGTGGTCTATGCACACCTGAAAATTTCTGCTTAGAGTAAAACCACAGGGCACATATGCTAGACTGGTGAAAAGTCAGATTTTTATTATGTTCTGTGTATTTTGTACAGTGCTGAATCTTTATTTATATTTCTGTATGAGGCTCTGAAGCACAGACTGAAATTGGATTCAAACCTGCCTGCGTGCAAGATGAGCACAGTGGGATTGCTGAAGTATTTGTCATAGAAAAGATTACCTTAAATGAGAGGTTGGAATTTCCAGTATCCTCCTCCTCTCACACCAGAAAGATCTCATGAATGCTGTCATTGCATCAGCTTCCTGTCTAATAGTGCAGAACAGAATAAACGTGAAATCAGAGGTACCCTTCCTATTGCCTTTTTAACAGTTAACATGTTAAAGCTGCCACAGTAGGTGTCAAACTAAAACTTGAAATCAGGTTGACCACAGCATCCTTACGCTTCATACAAGGCTGGGAAAGGAAATGAAACCACTAGACTAAGAGCACTGGCCAAAGGGCCCTGGACTGGGGAACTCCAGTTTTCTCCAACCCTGCAGTGCAACCCAAAGTCTGCTTGCTCCTGGAAGCAGGGAGTCAGGGATGGCTGCCCCAGCCTCTTCAGCCAGAGAGCAGAAAAAGTGCATTTAGAGTTGTAAGAGCAAAGTGAAAGCACAGAGCTGATAGAAAAGCTTACAAATAGGGTCAGGTAGGTCTAAGCCTTTCCAAATTATGGCAGTCTTAAAGCCTCTCAGGAAGAGAAGGGGCATGATGAGTTTGGAAGAAGTTCAGTGAAAGCAGCTCGGGTATTAAACATCTTCTTTTATTTTGGGAACAAGAATATATTCCTTGGAAAAGCATGGTATCCTTGATGGCCTGGTTGTATAGGGTAGAGTACGATACACACAGTGTAAGCCAGGAAAATATTGATTAAATCAACTGTTTTGCCAGCTGAAGTTCAATAAGATTAGACAGGGGTGAACAGAAGGCATCCTTCAACCTCTTTTTTCATCCAACACGAGACAAGCACTTTTTTACTAGGAAGACAAATGAGTTGGTGTTGTAAAGTTTATTACGGAGCAAATAAGAAGTAGTTGGTGGAGTGAAACCTTAGAACTTAATTAGCTAAAACACTCAAAATTAAACAAGAACAGGTGAATATGTACTTTTGCAAGGAAATGAGGAAGATAGTGAACAGACTAAATCTTTTAAGAGCTAATGTTATGTATTTTGAAATTTCTTTTAAGTGTTAGATAGTTTACAATAAAATAGCTAACATTTTAGTACAAACAAGCCAATGATGTGCCCTCTGCAAAAAAATTAAATTCCCATAAGAAATCTGCTAAGAATAAAGCTTTATTCAGCATGCTTCCTTTCACTGAGTTTTAAGAGAAACACGAGAAAATACCAAGCAACAGTTCCCAGTTTTGAAACACACTGTGAAGTGCAGAAATTGATACTGCTGGCAGCAGCAGTCCAAGATACCACATGAAGATAAATGATTGGGGTACTAAAAAAAAAAGTTTGTCCAGATATTACCTTTTTCTGATATAATGTTATTTTAATACCTGCATTAGTGTTACTGAAGTGCCTTTTCCATTTACCATTAACTCTGTGCAGCAGCACCCTACATGTCTTTAAACTCATTCGTCTAACCAAGCCAGGCCAGCTGGCTGAATGTGACATTGCATTTGACTGCCCTGACCAGGCTGGGGTCAGGCATCCAACAATCCCAGCACAGGGAGTCTTATTATAGCAAACTGATGAGAGCAGGTGTTGCTCCAAGCCTTGCAAGACTTGTGTTGTGTTTGGCACGCTGTAGTTAAGCAGTTACAGTGGTGCATATATTTTCTTGCAGCTGCCTAAAGTAGCAATTATATTGGTCTAACTGCATGCTAAAAATGTACAACTGAGGCTATATTAGTGTTTCAGGGATCTGAAACCTTGGGCAACTCCTTGTCTTTAATATACTGAGTGAACAGCAGGGTCTTAGAAGAATCCTTTCTGGTGTTTGGAAGTTTAGGGAATAGGTGTTTAATCCCTGGTTTTAAAGTCTTCTTTCTGAATATTATTGAGACTATGTTTTCATCAAGAATGTCAGATTTACTGTATTAACCCTATATTTATGAATAAAAGTGTCAGATAATTAAGAAGAACAAGAATAAAGGAGACAGAATAAAGGAATAAAGGAGAATAAGAACAGACAAGGCTTCTATAGATATAATTTGCATCAAATGGCACTTATTTACAGAAAAACTTTGCATGTAAAATTATTAGCAGTTTTTCAAAATTGAAAGGAATTGAATGTTTAAAATAGTAAAAGAATCATTTCAATGTGGAAGACACAACTTCATAAATTAGACTTTATGAAGATCGCAGTCAAATCTTAGAAAAGATTGCTAGCAAACAGAACAGTTACTGTTACATTTTGTAAAAGGGGAGGTAGCTGCACCAAAAGATGGATCTTAATTGTTTTATGAACAGAGCTATATGACATAATTGATTCTGGAATGAGGAGGTGGGAAACTATGTCTCAGGAAGATATTCCTGGTCATGTAATCCTCAGATAATATTAATACTGAAGGTGGTCCCAATTTATGAGTATACCTGTGATTGAAAAATGTTTCTAGTTTGAAATGTGTTTGGAAATGAGGGAATTTTTACCAATCGGGTCAGTGTACAGAATCAATGAAATAGACTTAATGCTTGTGCAGTTACCAGAAATAAAGCATAGACACAACATATCAGACATAATTCTCCAGGGAAGATCTCATCACTGAAAACTGAGGGAACATTAGCCAAAGTTTCTAACTCACTCTTTTATATAGAATAGTCTATGTCATGATTTACATTATGTTTTGTATCATTAGCCTCAGCTATTCCAAACAGCCTGGTTACTCTTTTTGCCTGTATGGTTTAGAAGTAGCAAGCTACTTTTCTTCCCCATCAAATAAATACATGCTTGCACATCATAACGGTTTTGCTGCTCTCAAATAAGTCTACAAACTTGGCCAAGAACATCAGCTGAATTATTTGAAAACGGTGTCTTTAAAGAACTTTTAAATGTGCCTGCCTTTAGTAAGGATGTACATGCTTACTGTTTTTAAAACATTAGCAATCATTTCTTTAAAAGAGCTTACTTAGAAGAGTCATATTACAAAACAAAAGCAGAACAAAAGGTCTTTAGGATGACAGGCAAATAATCTGTAACACGCATATGGCATTCAGATTGGTTAGTTGCTGTTCCATATGACATACAAGCAGAATAGCATTTTAGTCCTGTTATATAAATAGTTTTCTAGAAAAACACTTAAAAGCAATAACCTCATGAATGCAAATTAAAGCTCAGGGTAGCAATATTTTTTCCTGTCATCAATAAAGCCTATTCTTAACATTCCTCATGCCAAAGTAAGTTTTCAGTCTCGTCTGGAGGCAAAGTTGACAAAACAGCACTTACAATAAAGTCAAGTTTTCTATGAGTTAATCTACCTAACTTTTGATAAAAACATGGATATAGCTAACAAGAGTCAGGTGCTATTAGTTCATCAGGTGTAATTGCATCCTACTTTACCTTTGTTTTTATTTTCATCAGAAATAAGTCCACCGATGTTAATGGGTTCAAAATGGCAGAGCTGAGCAATCAACATGTCCATGCTAGTTGTTTCTTGTTTCAATCCATTGCGTTTTCAGATCAGCTCATCATTATTATGAAACAGATTATGAAACTGTCTTTATCTTGAACCACATTTTTTTTCTCACTTCTGCTCTTCCTATTCTCTCCCTCACTTCCTGGGGGATGGAAGTAGGTGGGGGTGTGAGGAAGTGGTTGGTGGGTACTCAGTTGCTGGCCACAATACAGAAGAAAGAAATACGTGTGTGCGCACATAGCACTTTACTAGAGTTGGAGAAAAAGATTAAGCTTTTTGCAAGCTCTTTGACTGATGTAATTATCTTAAATTAGTCTATATCTTGACAGATACTAAATAATGTCATAAGCATATATGCAGACCTTTAAGAGGAGTAGTTGAGCTGATGATAGTGGAAGAATTCCATTAACAACTGCTGTGAAAAGCTGAGTGAAAGAATTCAAACCTTGCACCTGACAGTCCAAGGCAGCATCAGGTCAGTCTCTTCACTCATTCTGCCCTTCTACAAGCAAAGTCCAAAAGGGAGAAGGGGAAGCAAGACTGGTTTTGCAGGGAAAGCACTCAGCTGGGTGCAGGCTGTCTATTGGAGGCAGAAACTGAACCCCCTGTTTGACCAGAGATACAGATTTGTACTAGCCTACAATTGCCTGTCATTTATATATAGCATTTAACTGCTTCAACTGCCCTGTTTCATTGCCTGCTGAAAAGTGCGTGGGTAATTTCATAGTTGCTGTTGGATTTTAGGTTTATTATATCAAGCTTTATCTTAAAGTATACTTTGAGAACTGCTATATATTTCAGAAGAATAGGGATTTTTAACAGAGCTGTAGCAAGCCTTTATTATATAGATGATAGGAGTTAACCAGTAGAGGCTTTTTCACAGAGTAATTGGCATTGACTATCTTCCATCCATATGTACTGTTACTAATCAGTCCAGATGCCCTGGAGAGGTGGTTTTATGAGGTGTCCATATACAGTACTGTTAACTTTCCTTACATTAAAAGCAAGTTGTTTATCACCTATGATAAACAAATCAAATGTGGCTGGGCAAATCAGACCAGCCACAAAAGTTAATGTCTAGATGTCTGGTATAGAAGTCTGGAAAGTCAGGAATTATTAGCTCACAAAAGGTGACTGGCAACCTTAAGAAAAAAAAGAAAAACCACCTAAAGCCCAACACGCAAAACCTCCCAGAACTCAAGAAGACTTAAGAAAAAAAAAGCAGAGCTTCTGAAATGCAGGGTGCTGTTAATGGGTCAGAAGGGGACAAGAGGAGGAACAGCATCAAGTGCTCTTCTTCATCTCTTGTGGCCATGAAAAGTTTTCAAGTCAGTTTAGACAATCCTTAGCTATCCCATTTCCCTGAAATGTGCTGACATGGCCCAACAAATGATTAAAGAGATGAGGAAAGGAAGCAACGTCACGCTTTCCAAGGAAAGAAAGGATCAAGACAGATGTAACTTACTCCACTTCTTAGCATCACAGTCCTACAAATAGAAAGCAATGCTGAAGCTATTATTGTCACCATTCAGGCATGATGAGATGTGTTAAAAATAATGAACTACCTATCTGAACACATAAAAATGAGGTAAAGAACAGTATAATGTATGATTACCAGACATTTCAGCTAGCCTTGAAATAGGGATAATATGTATTCTGCAAACTATCTATCAAACATATCCTATGTTATTTCATCTGACAGATTAAATGATTGATCTTCAGTGGAGGTAAAATTGCCATATATCCAGCAATTTAGGGAGACCCAGGCCAGTTTTCACGAAGAGCCTGAGCCTAGTAGTAACGAAAATTACTGCTGTTTTTTCATTCTGCCAAAATGCCAGAGTGCATAGCTTGAAACATAAAAATGAGAGAAAGACTGTGTGTGGATAGCTAACCAAAGAAAGTGGAGTTAAGATGAACAACAGCAGGTTGAAAACTGTCAGCTTTAGAGGAGCAGAAGCTGCTAAGGGAACACAAGGCAATTTAATCTTATGTTAACTTTCTAGCACAGAACAGCATAATCAAAAAGTAATTAAAGGGAGTGATCAGGTGGCCTAATTGTTCACCAACAATCTGAGACTAGATTCTCAGTTGTGATCGTGTAGTCATGGCTTAGGCAAGTCATAGTGTAAGAATGTATGTTTTAAATTGAGACAGTGGCACAAAGGTTAAAAAAAATCTCTCACAAAGAATCAGGAAAGATAAGCATCATAGTGGGTGGCATATCTGGAGAGAATTGCAAAGTAATTATGAACAGTTAGTCTTTCAAGCATAATAACTGGAGGGCATTTATAGCTACTTATCATACATAGGGCAACCAGAATAGCATCTAAACAGTAATTAAAGACAGATTAGGACTGCTAATTCCCAATGAAAACCTGTTATCCATCCACACTGGATATAGAAACAGCTCCTTAATTTGAAAGTCCCTCTCTTTCTCCACCAAAGGTGTCATAAATTGGTGCAGGTTTCTTTAGTGCAATTAAAAATTACATTGGGAAGTTTTTTTTAATATTCTTTGCACTCTAAAAGGCCTGACCTGTGCTACAGTGAAGCGCTACAACAAATTCATGACAATACCTTCTAAGCTTTGCCTGGTTTATCTTCTGCTTATGCTTTACTCTCTTGATTCTGGGGTGTTCTATGCACACTATTTTCAGGGAACTATTTTTCCTGTATTTTGTTATAATTTTGAAAGTTAACCTCTGGCTATCAAATTTGTTTCTGAAAGTTAATATGTAATAGGTGTCTTCACCTCCTATATATTATATCAATGATCTTCCTTTTTTTTTCCTTTAAGAGAGGGAAGGATAAATCCACTGTTTCAGGGTTTGATATTATTCTAGGTTGATTATATTTGTGTAAATAATAGTAAAGAAGTATTAATTCAACTTCTGTAGAAGTTTTGTAGGTTGACTTTCACTGCATCACCAACATTATGTTTTCAAGAAAAAGTCAGCACTTTAAAATAGATGACTCTCAGGTAATTAAGGCAAATGGTATCTGAAGCCAGAGAATCAGAGTGCTTAGTCACCACGTTAAGAGTATTACTGACTTTAAGACATTGAAAGTCCATCCATGCTAAAGCTCATCCACGTTACTTTTCCTGCCATAGCATCATCTTTTATCAAGGTTTAAAGAAACCTGCTAGATTAATATATATACATAATTGCTTTCAATGCTCAATGGTAGCACAATATTGTAAGATACCAGTTTTGAAAAATGTTTTTTAAGCAGCAGGAGGTTTAGGATCACCTCTGTGTTCAATTTTGACATGATTTGTTCTTATACAACAGTTTTGGTGCTTTAAAGAAATATCTCACACATTATTTCTGGGCTACTGTCTGTCACATCAATTGTAACAGCATAGATGGTTCACAAAACCATGTTTTCCTTGAGATGGGGAAAGGGTACCTGCAAAAATATATAGGAAACAGCTAGGCTGGAGGTATTTTTAGCTTAACAACATGTATATTGAACACCTTCACAGTGTTAAATAATTCCCTGGAATATCTCCTTCTGTGTCATGCTGCAGAATATGTTTCTTTTTCAAAAGCTCTTGAGTTTGTTTTGGGGTGTTCCAGTTGTGAATTACCTATCTATGCCCTGAGTGCATGGCAGAGATGTTGTATGGACCCTTCTGGACCGTGTACCGCACCACTGCCTGCACCGAGAGCTGCCTTGTGCTTATTTAGCACCACAAAGATTCATCTTTCCAGAAATAGATCATTAAATCTGCCATCATAGAGCAAGTGGCAAGATACATTGATTTAACAAGGTACATTGCTCCATACATTTCACAAGATACATTGTTAAATGTATTTGGGCAGCATACCTCCATGTTAAAATGTCCTAGTCCACAGTTCTGATTTTAGGGCCAAATTTTCAAGAACGTGGCCTCTGTCTTTAAAGAACTATTTTCTTGTGCAAAATCCTCTTGCAGTTTCTGTGGAAAAATATGGGTGAAAATGGATGCTTTTGCCTTTCTTTGATTGACTGTCATAGCAAAGCCCCCACCCCCCCCCA
>NW_008600702.1:33603-50446 GCF_000691845.1 Merops nubicus
GTTTTCAGTTAACAGCTTATTGGATGATAATCCTTTACCTTGCTGATAGCACTTACCTTAATGACAGGTTAATCTTCTGAAGACTGAGATCTGACAAACCTCTTTTTCAGGAAATAAAAAAAACAAACAAAATGCTTCATACTCCTCACTGCTTGCTGCAGATATGACCACGAATTATGTTATCCAGTTAAAGCAATATCTCATGTAGTCTTTAGCAGGAGTCAACAACAGGGAAAAACAAATACAGAAGGATGTAACCAATCAACACATAATAAACAACTCATAACCAACAAACTTGCAGTGAGACCAGGACAAATGGTCTGTGAGGGGATAATTTTTTCCTGACCTTTTTGACTGATCGATGTACATCCTGAAGCATGAAGGCTGACAGCACCAATAAGTTTTTATCTGAGGCAGTTTAACTACAAACATTACTCATGCCATGCCATACAATTTAGACTAGTATTAACATACAGCTTTATTTACTGCTCTCTGACATCCTATTTCTTCTAGCACAGAAGTGCTGGGCAAGTTGAATTATAGGAGCTATAACACCACAATGTTATTTTCCCAATTGTATATACCTTAACATTCTGATCCCTTCCTTTTGGGAATTAAATCTGTAGTGCTAGAGGCCTGGTCTCTATGCAAGCCAAAGCCATTTATTTAGTTCACTTCCCTCCTTCCTTGTCCTTTAATCTTTGAAGATGTATGTGGGGGTGGAATTTTCAGCCACCTGAAATAAAAGTGGTTCTATCTTTTTGATGCTTGAGGGAATGTGAGAACAATCTAATTCAAGAAAAGTTACTTTTTTACACTGAATAAAAAATTGTAGCAAAGTACTGTGAGCTGTCTTAAAAAATGGCTTGGGAGCTATTCTAATGAAAAAGCACAAACACACCTTCACAACAAACCTGTACTCAGTCCTCTTGTCAAAGGTGTGACCTCTTGCAGTGTAAGAGGCTACTGTCAAATCCAAGAAGCATTAATCCTGAGATGATCTGATCACTGTAATAAAATTACCAACGCAGAAGATGAGCTTCATCATCATTCACAAGCTAAAAGATTAGTGGAAATATTTGTGATTCAGCATACAAATGTCCTTTTCCAAAGAGCTTGCGAACTCTACTGTATATACCAAACACAAGTTCCTGAACCTGGTATTTCAAACAGCTAGTGTCAAGGGCAGAAAAAAAATTGTCTTGCTCTGAACTGGTACAATGGTTTCAAAATGAAGGTGTTAAAACCTATAGTCAATATAACTACAAGGAAATATTTCACTGAGGAATGAGATATGGCAAAATTTAATCAACATATTTACAATTCTAAAACACCACACAGGGTAATGTTCTTAAGAGAGCAACTTTTTAATAGGCACCAACTTCTCTATGCTTGAGGGGAAAATATTAAAGGTCCCCTGAACCACCACTATGATAAAATCACCATCAAGAGCTAACCATATATTTGTTTTAGTGTGCAGTAAACGCAAATAAAAAAAATGGAGAGTTATGTGAAGATACTTAATGCTGTCAGACTTGGAGACTGTTTCAGGGAAGCTAGTCCCCACTGTAATGCTAAGCAATGCTATAATTTATGCATTAACACCTAGCCAAACAAGCTGAATGTTAAATGTATTAATCCTTCCTGTACCGCCAAATACCGCTTAGGGTGTACACAAGTTTCTGTAACTGCCTTGCACCTTAGGCTGCTCTTTGCTTGATCTCATTTTTTGAGTCTTTTTGTGGTATTTAAGGGAACAGATTTTCTTTTTTTTTTTTTTTTTACTATGTCCCCTTTTCCATGTGCCTCTGGCTCCCAAATGACAAGGGGAGAAGTTGTGTTTCAGTGACACTGTGGCCTACACACACAAACACAGATCCTCTGGGAAAAATCTTTTATTCCTTATTCAAAAACTGCCTCAGAACCTGAAATAAGGTTTCTTGTGTTGTCAGTAAAGGAAAACAGAAAATCATTTACTATAAACACTCCTGTAGCATTTCAAGGCCATTTTTTGGGGGCTAAAGACCCTTTTAAAAAAACTGAGAACAACCCCTCCTTCAAGAAACTTACTGTGTAATGTGTGTAATGCAAACAAGATGGACTTGGTGTCCCCTCACATCAGCCTCTGCTGTATAACAAACCTCTTTTGGAGGTTTGCCCTGCATTAATGTCTTGATATTTAGTCCTCAGAGCTTTGGTGGCAGCTGCCACAGTGTCACAGCAGCTAGTCACATGAGAGCCCACGGGCAGCTGTGTAAAAGCACAACTCAAATGGCAGCGCAGGAGACAGCCGAGGCTGCTGCATGGACACCTGTGTGCTCCTCGTCTAGACACAGACTCCCACTAGATGTGTGCAATAGCCATCACCTGGAGGTAACAGGGCTTGCAAAGAAGAGATAACTATTTTACTTCAAATGATGTCTGGCAAATTTCTTTTTTTTTTCTTTTTTTTTTTTTTTTTCTGGGAAAAGCACATCTGAAATTCCTTGGTTACAAAATAAGCACTCTGCAAACACAGTGCTAACATAAGAAGGGAAGTGAGGGATCACAGTACTGTACCTCAGGATCATGGGGATGCTCCCTGTGGTTCATAAAGGAAAATCAGTATGTATGTCATCTAGGTTATCTAGTTTTCTTTAGGGATGGAAATCTCTGTCCAGAAGTAGAGCACCTTTTAGAGCCTGCTTTTTTGCCTATGGCCTTTTTAGCACAACAGTTGTCTAGGCACAGAAATGACAGAACTGATCTCCCAAGGAAAATTATTTTTGGTGCTCTTTTTTGTGACCATTTACTTGTTCCTTAGAGAATGGGAGAGGCCACCTATGCTGAAACCTGCACTTCTGCTTTGCTTAATTCATTTAAGAATTGTCTGTGTTTGATTTTACAGAGTAACTCATGAATAAGTGTAAAGTTTGACCTTTTCTAGTTCCCTGCTAATACTAAATGGGTTTCCAATCAGGTAGACTTTCTGTAAGATGAAATGTGACTTTTTCTGGGGGCAAGCTTCTATTTCACATAATGTAAAGCCAAAAGCTGACTGTGTGCATGAAGTATTTTTATTCTTATACCACCACTGTTTCATAGGTGTTTGTCAGAAATCATGAAACCAAACAATGAAATGCAGTTGTTCCTGGGGCTCTGCTGCCTCGTGATTCTAATGAAAAAGCCCTCTGGGAAAAAGGTGCATGAAATTTAGGCACTGAATTATATATGCCTGTCATTAAATGGCAAAGGCTCGCTGAAGGACTGTTCAAAAGGTTAGCATCTGACATTTTAAGTTAATGCTCAGATTCAGTATGCCCCCTGATGTAGTAGCACAAAGAAACAACTACAGAAATAAGCTGCAAACCCCCTTTCAAAATGACTTCTAACTACCCTTACAAGCCTGTGGAGAAAAAAGATTATTTCAGCTAAGGACACCTGCTCTTTCTGGGTTGATGCATCCTGGGTATGTTAGATGACATCATATCAGCTGTCCCTACCCCCATGCAGGACAAGCATACAGATTGCATGCATATAATTTCTACCACTTGTTGACAATTCAGGATAGCATTAATGGGCATTACCAAACACCTGAACTCTACTTTCTGGTTTTAGGAAACTCAAGAAATGAAAATATAAAATGATCCTTCACTTTTTGCTTCTCAAATGTCTTGAGGTTGGATGTTAGACTTTCTAGAAGATTGCAAGATGAGCAGAATGCAAATTTATTTTAAAAAATAACAATTATCAAAACCAGGAATAGTAATATGTATTAATATGAGCAGTTTGAATAATAAATTATCATGGACAACATCACAGCTCACTGTGATTCTTTAAGAGCTATTCTGTATGTATTTTCAACACACATAAAATGTGTTATATGCAGAAATTTTTTACATAAAATTCTTTGCACCAGGAACGTGGGCTCTGTAAGAGTGGTCACTCAGCACAAAACTATATTTGGACCTTCTTAATGGACTAAGTAGATGGATCAATTTTGTAAATGTGAGACCAAAATACTACAGCTAAACTAGTGACCCAAAAGCCCATATCACCACCTTTTCTATTCCGACAAGAGCTATAAGAAAAAGCTGAGGAATAGGAATAGGGCAAGCCATGTGTAATACTTCTGCAACAGCTTTCAGCTACTTTTAGCTGAATTTTTTTGCATTAATTTTTTGTACATTTTCTATAAATAGCTGAAGTATGTTTATGCATGAAGGCAAAGAACAAATTTTCAAAAATATGAAAGCATTTATACCTCCTTCCTGGAAAAAGTGTTAGCATAACAATGTGCAACAATGACTGTGATTTGTTGGGTTTTTATTTTTTTTTTAAGAGTAAAGGTTTGTACTCCGTTTTGAAAAGTATATTATGCATCTCTTTTCTGCATTGTGCTACCACGACATTTTAGGATTTAATTTATTATTCTTTGATAGGTAACTTAAATTCAAGAAGCATCCGAGAAGAAC
Organism: Merops nubicus; assembly: GCF_000691845.1. Lineage (NCBI taxonomy): Eukaryota > Metazoa > Chordata > Aves > Coraciiformes > Meropidae > Merops > Merops nubicus. The sequence continues at coordinate 38,058 of NW_008600702.1, forward strand.
TTAACCCCTCTCCACCTGAAAATCCTCAAAATACTATGTATTGAAAATTTTGAAAAAGTGAACTCTGGTGATTGCAGATGATGCTTTACTTTAAAAGACTGAGGTATGAAGAGGTAGTATAAAGCTGCAACAATGCAATGTGTACATTTTTCAGAATTCCATAGGACCTATGCACAACTGAAGTGGATTCTGTATTCATTTGGACAGTGGAAAGAACATTTGTCTCACCTGCAAGAGTACTTCGAAGATATTACCATCAAGATAAAAGCAAATTCAGAGGATGTAGTTATATTTAGATATTTCAAAAGCATTTGGCAAGGGATTTCAATCAAAGAAACAGAAGGTACAATAGAACATGGGATAAAATAGCTGTCTGAAGAACAGAAGGAAAAGCTGCATAGCTGAAAGCTTTTCAGTGTGGCAGAGATGACTCCAATGCCTGCGCTCTTTCTACTCTCTGGAGGGACAGTTCAAGGAGCTAGTCAGAGATTGCTCACAGATGAAAAGTCAATAGTTCAGATAAGAAACAAATAGAAGGCAGTAACACAGTTGTATTGAGTTAAATTTCAAAGTAAAAGTTCAGCATTTCTGTAATAGCTGGTGCATAGTGACTCATCTTTATTTGCCGCCATTGTGAACTGTAAGTGAATTCATATATTCTGTGTGTTCTAAACTCTTTACTAAATCCCTGTATCATATTCCTTTTGGGAGAACTGACAGCAGCATAAATGAAGCAGGATTAAATAAGAACTGCATCTATCGGGCTAAATAGAGCACAGAAATGATACTTTCAGGCAATTAAACACCAAGATAAAGAAGATATACAGACAATAAAGAAGCATACCCAATGCTGAAATAGACAAGCTTCAGAAAACGAAGAGAACTAGATGAAGACAAGAGTAATCCAATTGGTTAACTTGCTGAGAAGCAATATTTCCAACAACATTCCCAAATTTTAAGAAAATAGTATTAAGAACAGAAGAGGTGTGGATCTGGCAAACTAAAGGAGCAAAACTTGACTTGTAATGTAATTTAGTGGTAATTTCTGCTCAATTTATAAGCTATATAAGGATACATAATTTGTTCTAGAAAAGAAAGAAATATGAAAAGAAAATTTGATGTTTGATATTAAGGAACTTGTTAGTACATCTCTAGAGAAGAAAGGGGAATGGATGAAAAATACCAAAAGAGCTGAAGGGAAGAAAGAAAAGAGTATTATCCACCTTGCAAAGAATATCACAATACTTGGAGGTGATGTGCTTTCCTGTAGTTGAAGTTATTCTGGTTTTGCTATTAAAAGCAGATTTCAAAAAATCCACACAACTACTGACCGGCCTTGTGTGATAATACTTCCAGCTGGTAGCTTTTGCAAAACTTGAGATATGTCCAAGAATCTGATCCTTATATAAACTGTGGTCAGAAATCCTTGATAAACTAAAGAGATATTGCCCAGAGTCAGTGGTGAAACTCTAAACAATACTAGCTTCCCTGAAATGTAGTGTTTGGAATGGGGAAAAAACCCAGATGTCACTAGAGAGATGCAAAGCACATTGGCTGTGAAACTGAGGACAGGCAAAAAGGGAGAACTTGAAAAATCATAGTCAGCCAAAGATGCAGTTAACAGAGAGAGAGGAGACTCTATGATGTAGAAGAAAAACTGATCTTCTGAAGTGATACATAATGAAGTGAATGGAGTTGGGAAAGAAAACAAGTGTGAGAAGACCATGCCCTGCAGAACACCTGCAAGTGGTGAGGGAGCCATGGCAAGTTGGTGCACTGTTTAATTCCCACCTCATCAAAGAGCTGCAAAGAAAACAAACATTTCACAAATCCTGTGCAAAATCTGTCTTCTTCAACCATCATGTGTCCAAAGAGATAAAGCACAAAGGAGCCCTAGTAATGGAAGAGGGCTCTTGAGAAGAGAGCACTCACCACTCTGGAAACTCTACAGTGGAAGAGGTCCCAGCACCAGAAGGAAACACTAATAGATGGCCTTGTGTCTCAGAGCACTCTGGGATGCTAGAGACCCATCTCCTGGAGACACAGCCCTGTACAGATGAAGAGCTGACTGTCCCATGTCAGGAAGCCCAAAATCACAGAATGTTCCAGCTGTGGTGGATGGGGCAGAAGAGTACATGAGCTGCAGTGCCGCACAGCCTAGGACCAAACAGCACAATGGGTATGTGAGAACTGATTTTAGAAGAATTCCAGAAATCAGCTTAGTATATACTTATGATGATATAAAGACAAGTAAAACAGGAAACAACTTCCTGTCCTTTTATCACTACACAGCAAAGGGTAGAATTTACAACATGTCAGGCACTATTTCTTAATCTCTGATTATTAATAATAACTCTATCAAGCCCTTTCCTGGGAAATAGTAGAATAATGTGATAAAGAGCATGATGTGACAGAAAGATGGAGTGAGGTAGTCTAAAAATGAACATGCTAAGTAATTTTTAGAACTATACTGTTACTGCAAATCTGGTTGATATGGAAAATTTCAAGACAGCAATTAGACATTAGATATATTTAGGGACAGACGTGATTTCTTTTTCCCTCAAGACAAGGCAGAATTCAGAATCAGGATGAAAAGAATGATATTATGTATCACAAAGTGATAACTTGACCAAGCAGTAATTTTCTGTTCCTTAAATGTGACATAAACAAGCAGATGTCCTTGTTCATGCTATTAGAAGTTTGTTTCTGAGAACAACCACTTTGCCATCTGAAGAAGCACTGTACCATACAGCTTTGTGATGCAAATTCCTGTGAAGAGCAGATGTTTGTTTACCCCCTGCCCCTTGACCTAATGCAACAATTCTTGATGCAAAATTCCTCCTTGAAATCAAATGTTTGGCTTAGGCTCAAGATCCTAAACTTGCATCTGCACTCCTTCTGACCACTGTTTCCATGGACTAAAGAAGGTGATTCCTTAAGAACATTTAGCAAACAACTTGCCTGTAAACTACTGATATATCCTGTTCCTAACAACCTCCAATTCCTAAACTTACTACTTCTTCAAAACAAACATAGGTTTCTATATTCCAGGCATAGGAGGAGGAAGGTCTACACTTTCAAACTGATCTCTTTCCTGTTTCATTCCCAACAAACTCGGTTTTAGCAAAAATGTATAATTATTTCAGGTGTTATTAGCTTCTACACTGCATTTGGATAAAAGGTTACAGCAGCTGATTCCAGAATTCTAATGCTTGTCTGAAAAACCCTGAGCTGAGACAAACTTGAAAAAACATGCATACCTTAAATGTAGCTTGATTGTTTTAATGGTTTTACAATAAAACAGATGAATTTGGAGTTGCCTTTTTTTTTTTTTTTAATGAGTTTTTGTAAAGCAGGTTCAAACAAACAGTCTTTAACTAGGCAATGGGAACCCCATAGCTGCCATGGGACAAGTACAACATGGCCCACAATCCCTTTACCTACTCTGCTTTTTATCTATTCTTCCCAGGAAATAAGGAGAGAAGGGAGCTCAGAAAGCACACAAAAAAACCCCAGTGTTTAGGTCACAAATCCAGACTGAGTTGTGCAGAACTTTTCAAAGACAAACCACAGATGACTTGAAAGTTGGATAATCTTCAAGTAACAGCTCACCTGGGACTACAGATTTTCCAGTTGCTTTCGACGTCTCTCAATTGACTCTCTAAGGTAATTTTTTTGGTCATTTGACAAATGTAACAGTTTCTTCATTGTGCTCAGAGGAACAGAGGGTAAGCACCCTGGTCTATCACACCTACAGTACAGGACTAATCAATACATGAGAAAGAAGCATCAAGAGAAGAATATTATGTGTTATCATCATCTTGCATTGCCTGGCAAGAAGCTTCTTTAATGATTTAGACTACAGGGCTGTTCTCATACAGGACTGTTCTCCAGAGTGACTAAAAGGAAGGCTTTGTTTTATACAGTAGATGTTTCTCTGAATGCACTTTAGATCATTCCTGTTAACATCAAATGACAAAACAGGCGTTGTTGATTTTAGCTGTTAGCTCTAGGAAGCATACGCTGCTCAGAGAAAGGCACTGTTTGTACGCTAGCACTGCTTAATAGATCTGCAAAAAAGGCTAGTTGTTAATTGCACTAAAGGCAGGTAAAAGCCACTTTCTTGTACAGACTGTGCTAAAATCATACAGCCAGAACAGAGCACTAACATGAAGAGTCTGTCAGAGCATCGCAGGGATAGCGGCTTTGCCTTGTCACTGAATTTCTTTTAGTAGAGTAACCAGAAGCAAGGTTTCATCTGAAATTTCTTTTACAAAGTAAATTTCCAGTGTAGAACTACACCCGGTGTGCAGATCACCAACATGGTTTTGTATCCTCTGCCCAAAGAAAAGGGTACTCAACTCTCTCCATGGATGTGAAATCAAGATGTATGTCTCCACTGCTGCCCACAGAGAACAGTTTTTGGTAAGATCCCCTTGCTCCCTGGCTCTCAGTCACATATCCATTTACTCTCACCAAGATGTGGCCCTGGGAACTGAAACCATGAGCATGATAGAAAAAGTGGGGTGACTCAAAAGCAAAGTTCACACTTAGGCTCAGTCCGATAAGAGCATACACCTTTGGTCTATGGAAAATTTAAGCAATTTTTTTTTTTTTAAATGAAATTTAAGCAAATAACTGCAATTAAAACCAAAAGCAAATCTTCAAAGTAGCCTGTCATGGAGAAGCCTGCCTTTCATATTACCTGAACTACCTCAAGATCCAAGAATGGGTAGATGAGTGCCATGACTTGAAGTGTGAGAGATGATGGCCCATCTACAGTAGGAATAACTGAAACCTGCAGTCAGCCTTCTCATTAAAAAGTCAGGAACTGGGACCATAAATCCTACAAGGAGCGAAACTTTGGTACCATAGAAATGACATGACATATAAAAACCTAGCTGAAGTATTTCCAAAATGTTTCCAAGAGTAATGCCCCTAACTGGAATCACATTACAAAAGAAGACAACATACATCATTTCATAGCTGGTATAGTGGAGCTCTGTAACCCAGTAAAAACTGTATTGCCAATGCTAGCAGCAGTGCTGAGTTTGCAAGGCCTCAGGACAACACCTCTTCAAGTTTCCTTTGTCTTAACTTCTGTTGACCTGCCTGAAACTTCCAAACTTAGCTATAATAGTGATTTTTCTAATGATCAGATGGTTACACCTAATTTGCTTTATTTTTGCTTATTTTTGTATGGTATAATTATAGCTTTATATAGATAAGATGGTATGACTGGAGAGGCCTTGAAAAGTGGGGGCACAGGACGCGGTCTACAGAAAAGCAGGCATGGGATAGTAAGAGGTGGGGCATAGGCTGACATTGAAGGCTCCAGCACTATAAACAACTCACCAACAGTCCGTTGAAGAAACCCAGACTCAGAGCCAAGCAAAACTGCATTGAGAGGTACAAAGAAGAAAGAACAAGCACCCAACTTGCATAAAATGCACCACATATAGGAAATTCAATTGTTCCATGAACTAAGCAGTAAAGAGTGAGAAAGGTGTATGGCGTATTAACAAGCATAAATATTACTTCATGAGCCTCCTAAGATGAGGAGAGACAGATCAACATTATCATATTCCTCATGGCTAAAAACTGGAGCTGCATGATTACCCCTTCTTGCTGAAACCTCCAGTGCTGGGACCCCTAGGGTCATTGGAACACTGAGCATAATATCAGGAAAAGTAGCAGAGAATAGAAAGTACGTGTATGACAAATTTGTGTTATTACATTTTTTATGTAAAATATTTCTTTTTTTGTCCTGTAATAACTTCATCTAGGATAACAAAGATTATTTAATTAGACTATTAAGATTTCAACTGCACTTAAATTCTTGGCTTTACATATAAATTGTTTCTTTTTTTGCTCTTAAGAAAAATTTGCAGGTAATGATATGTAGCTACAGTTCTGCTCACAGAAGCCATTTCATGCCAGGATTTTAAATAATTAATAGATATTATTCAAAACAATCATCATCGCCTTTCTTCACCCATCCAAATTTAAAAACAAAACAAAAAGACACAACCATGTGATTTTTCTTTCCTGTTACAGTTTCTATAAGTTCACAGATCACCTAGCAGTAGTTTGTTTACATTCTTTTAGTTCCTACCTGGTTAAAACTGAGTCAATTTGTTCTTGTGTAGAGCCTGTTGTATGTTGTAAGCAGTAATAAAGTGGGCAGAATATTTTCCAAATGTGGCTTCCTATGTGACAGAAGTCAATATTTCTCTAATTATCAGTCTGGCATCCTAAAGATACTTAAGAAATGATTAATGAGTAAAGCTGCTGTCAAAATGTCATCTTGACAAATAATTGAACATTATGTATTAAATTCACATTATGGGCTTTTGTTTCTACCCAGCTGAATTCCAACACTTTTGGTAAGAAGTCACAGACATATAGAAAGAATTGTATTGTTTTTGTGGAAGAAGCAGCTCTAGATGGTTTCAGCTCTAGCTACCTTTCTGTTCTACTGGTTTTGCTTCAGAAGGTGATCAATTACATTTGAATTGAGGTGCCCTGGGGAAGTCAGACAGATATTAAACTGTAGGTCTTTTTATTTATTTATTCAAGACATCATGTCTTTCCAAAGCTGAAAATGAGTACCTTGCATGCCACTTTGAAGTTGAGCAGCATGAAGTTCTGACGATCCACGGCATATTTTGGTGAGCCTTGCTCATTCAGTGTTTATCAATACTTTTTCTGTGTCATGGTGGAGACCTATCTGGCACTACTTCAGGCTGAGCACTAGGTGCTCTTGCTCATGCAGGTGAAATATTCAGTTCTGCTGTAATGATTTTGCAGTCTTCAGTGTATGAAGATATATGCATTTAATGGGTAAGGAAAATGATTTGATATTTTTAACTCTATCCTGAAGCAGAGGAACACAAGGAACATATCTGAGATAGAGAAATTTAAAATTTCCTACACCATCTGTGTCTTTTTCCTTTTTAACTCTGAAGGACATTTAAATGTTATGTTCTTCACTGTTACTGTTATTACAGTACTCTCCTTCATGCAAACAGACAATTTAATCAAGAAAATACTGTATTTCAGGGACCTTGGGGGGGAGGGGAATCCCCCATATTAAATGAGTTTTTCTGTGAAGACACCTCTTATTAAACTTTTGACTTGGAACATCTGTCTCAGTTCTTGAGATTGACTTGTGCTTTATTTAACTGTATTATGATAAACTGAGACATGGGATTATTTTCCTATTAGAAAGTCAGAAGATCTTGCTGACCATCTGTGAAAATAAACATTACTGTGTGGTTGATGGAAGCTGTGAGAAAAAATACTGAAAATTAAACTGCATCAAGCTTGCAATACTTCTCTACACAGTGCGTTGCTGATATGAAGAGTACAACAAAACCCAAACCAACCATTTCAGCCTACCAGCTTCAGACTTGGTCTTTTCCAGCTGTAACGCATAAAGGGTCCAGCCTTGCATGCCCGTTGTAGGCAAGGAAGGAAGAGTAAACCAACTTCAGGGGGAACACACTTCTGTATAATAATACTTGTAAAAGGAGTTTAGGGATTTAATTCAAAATCATGGTTAATCTACAGACTTAGATTGAAAAATATGCCTCTATTCTTCTTTTCTTGAAGTAATGAGGCCTGGTATACTACAGTGCTCCAAACTGCTGCAGTCTCTCTTGTGTCTTTGGAAGCAACCAAACAAAAACTGACAAAGCTGAAATCAGCAAATCAGCCCTTACAAAATGTTGACACATTCTTTAGGCAAAGATGAAAAATGAAACAAGAGAACATTAAGAAATAAAACACAGCATATGTAGAAAGAAGCAAATGAGAGTGTGGCAGCATATTCTCAAGGTGCTAAAAAGAGCTGAAGCAGGGTATTTTAGTTTTATTACTTTTTTTGGTATTACCTTGCTAAACCCTAACTCTGTTTCACGTTATGTAGTTCCAATTATATTGGCTTACCACACTAAGCAACAACAGGGACTTCTGCTGCCTAGCCTCATTTATGAGTTGCCTCTGAAGGTTTCACAGACCATTTGTCACCTACAAACTAAATGTGTTCCAGAATGAAGCTACCCTCTGTGGGCTTAAAAAAAAATACATCCAGTTATTCTGTGCCAGAGCAACATGACTGACTAGTTTGCAGAGTTTACAGTTGGAGAGTGTACATCAGGGAAGGAAACTTTCTCTATATCAGGAAGCACATGTGGACAAGAAGGTAACTGGCCCGAGTGACATTACTCTGCCCTGAAAAGTCTTTCTTCCAATGGCTGCAGAAGCATCAGGGCTGTCTCTTTTCAATTAACTACCTACCTGATGTAAGGTTGCAGTGAGATGGATTACCTAATATTTTGATAAGTCCTCTGAAAAGCTTTAAACGCACAGGAAGCACCTCTTTATCATTACACTCCACTAGGTAAGCTGCAGACTCCTGCACATCTATAATTTGGAGACATGCTTTAAGTGCCTAGTGTACAAATGGAAATAGAGATGTGTGATTAGTAAGAGTACTCTGCAGAAATGCATTATTTACCTATCCATAGCTTTTTGATAGCTCCCCTGTTCAACACCAGTCCCACTTTCCAAAAAACCAAAATATAGTTGAGGCAAAAGAAGAGATTTTAGTATCTATTTGTAAAATATGCTCCCTAAAAAGACTCCAATGTCATGGGAGCTTTTAAACGACACTTTAACGAAATGATTTTTCTTGAAGCTGAATATATTTCTATCTCCTACTATGAAAAACAGTGACAGGCCAGGCAAGATTTCTGAATGCAATTTCAAAAAACCTTACTGAAGCATTCAAAATACAATTTTAAAGAGTGCTTATAAATTTAATAAGCATAGCTATATCAAAGAAAATAATAATAAGTCTTTAAATAATGTAGGTGTTTTGTATATTTAATTTTAAGGGTTAAAGTCTACAGATTATAACTTCAAAGATTTATAAACCAACCTGTGGCATTTACATTTAACAAATTGTTGAGAATCTCAATGCCAGAGAAAATGAGGAAGCTGACTTGTTATTTATTTGCCAATACCTGGAGCAACGGTCCTACAGAAGTATATGGATATATAAAATCAGAGTAAGAGCAAGTAGAATCCAAAGAACTCCACACAAAGTAGCAAAAAATAAAAGTACTTTTTTTTTTATTATTATTAATTTCTTAGAACATCTTTCATCACATAGGAACTTCCTTAAAAAATAAAGGAAAAGATAAAAAGCAATTTTCACATACCCACATTTTTTTCCATGAGATTCTTAATTCCTTTTTCAAGTTAGCCATAAAGTTTTAATCCTTAAGATTTTTTTTATATATATAAAAAAGGGAAACAAAGTCAGAGTGCTATAAGTATGTGAAAATAAGTCTGCAGCATTTTCTAATTCTGGCAACAGTTGACGCAGTTTGCATTTCTTTATATTCTGGATTTTTCAATTGTAGTATCTTTGCCATGGACTTTTCAATAGAACCATAATTTATAATAGAGAGGTCAGTGAAAGGTTGCTTATTTTTGGTAGTGTGAGCCCTCAACTGAGGTTTACTTCAACACCTTTTTCTGAATGCTAAAGCTGGGTCATGCAGTTCCAGCTCCCAGAACTGCTGCAGAGAGTAACAGATGCTTACACAAAGCTCTAAGCTAGAAGGTGTTACAGTGATTATTGTGGCATGGGATTGATATAAGAACAGTCAGGAACTTATGATAAGTATGGTTTATATAAGAAGTAAGGCTAATTACGAAAAAGCTCCAAATGGTCTTTCCTCTCCTTTCTGTTCTAAGTCAAGTATCAAAGTTCTTAGCACTGTGCAGTAGTGAATTATATAGACCGTCTCATCCTAGTCAGTGCTAGGTAACGACTGCTCACATTATATGGGGAACATACAGTGGCTCCCACATTTATTTTATCACAAACAAAGTCAAGGGCCTTAGGGAGAGGGAGGTGGGAGTTAAAAACCCACCATGAAAACCTGGGAGTTATGGGGAAGAACTACAGAAACTCTGGGATCTCAAATGAAACTAATAGGCAGCAGGTAGACAAAAATATTGAAGGAGGCACTTGTTTGTGCAAGAAGTTAAGCTGGGATGCTCCCACAGACTGTTGTGGATGCTGCAGTTGTGCAAGTGTTCCCAGACAACTGGACAAATTCCTGAAAGCAAGCTGCCTCAAAGGCCACGGAACACAATCGCGCTGCCTCTGGTCAAGAGCAACCTGAGCCATGAGTCACCAGAGGCTAGAATATAGGTCTGGGGAGCCTGTTCTATAGACCTGCCCTGTCTGTGTTCTCTCCCCTAACCATCAGCAGTCCCAAAGACCCAGGCTCACCAACTGTGAACAAGTGGTTCATTTATGTCTAACAGCTGGTAAATAAAACACCACATCAAAAGGAAAGGCCAATGGAATGAGAGAGAGAAGGGAAGTTGCATAAAATACTATCAGAAACCAAACCCATGGATTTCTTTATACAGGAGATTAACTGCCTGCTGTTCATGCTCTGATGACTCCCTCTTTTCAAAAATGAGTGATGAAATAAGCAGGTACCCCATTTTAACTTTTATGTTTCATACATTGGAGTGCTAGAAATATTTTATTCCTTTCACCCTTTCTCTCAAGTTAGTGTTGGAGCCAAGGCAGTAATAAGTGGGGTTTTTTTTGGGGGTCTCTCTAGGGTCAAACTAAGAGATTAATCTGACTAAAAGGAAAAAGGTAGCTAGCCAGAGATAGCTGCATTTAGTGACTAAGATCAGAAATATGGAGACTTAAGCCTATCACTACATTTCCAGAGACCTGTGTAATAATAGCAATTGAGAGCTTTTATAGCTACACAGATCTGTCAAAGACCACTTCAGTGATATTTCAAGAGTGAATTGAGCAAAGCTTTTTACAGAGTTAGTGGAGTTCTGTCACACCTGATCTATTTGATACTGCTTTTAAGTATTGCACCTCCATGCCCAAGGCAGAAAAGGGACTGCTATAAGGCAAACCTAAGCTGAAGTACAAAAATCTGCATCTCTCCAAGGCAGAAAAAGCCCCTCCCCAAAAGCACACTTTTGATGGTAGTGCAGGATGTGGAAACTAGACTTAGCAAGAAGCAGAGCAGGGTGATGCCAGAGGCTCGAATTATAATAAAAACATCTCTGAAATAGAAGAAAATTCCTTTAAGTGACAAATTCATGTTATATTGATTCGTCTTTCAAAAGAATCACTACCTTCAAAACAGAACCTAATTATTTCAGCCACCAGCATAGCACTGAGGACTCAAGGACCGTAAACAAAACAGAGTAGCATGTTTTATTTATGATAAAGCCATACTAAGATTGTTTATTACTTTCACTCCCGCGTTGTTATGAGAAATCTCAGGTTTTATTCACACTGCATATATTTGTAATACACTCTGGAATTAAGAAATTCTACAAGAAACAGATTACAGTTTTTAAAACGTTGCTTTAACTTGGACACACCAAGGACACACTAATTTGCATGCACATATAGGCATATTTTATTTTTAATTTACATCTTTTTGTATTTGTCTCTCCTTTTTTCTTTCCTTGCTAATGGAACAGCAATGGCTTATGTTCACTGCTACTGAAGTATTGTGAGGATGGGGGTGAGGAGGTCCTTTCTCCCATTCTGGTCTTCACCTTTCTCTTCTCTTGGGTGAGAGTAAAAATGGGCTGTCCTTTAGGATGACTTGGCTTCAACATCACTCAGCAGGCAGCTGCCCATTTAGGATTTTACTTGCTTAGCCCAGTCCTTCTGCTTCTTAATTAAACACCGCTTAGGTCAAAAATAGACTGGCTGACCAGACAATGACCTTGCTTAGATCCTAGTTTAGCTTTTGAATTGCTAATATCCACCTACAGAAAATATGCCTCTTAAGAGGTGTCAGACCATTTACTGATGCTTGTTCCCACATATATTCCCAGACAAAGTGTCAGCTGCACAGTGAGTACATCACTTACCCGGTTACTATTTAGGCTCAGCATGTAAAAATCTCCAGCAATTTCCACTAGTACTGTTTTTGACCTATGCCTTCTCCCTGTGCTCCCCTTCTAGTTTACCAGTTATATTTAATGGATTATCAATGGCATCTAAAAAAAAAAAAATAGCGCCATTAAAAACAAGAACCAAAGAAACTCTGCTCAGCTGGGCTGAGTGGTAAAGACAGTGTCTTTCCAACACTTCATCAGACTATATTGTGTGGATGTCACCAAGGGATTTAACTGCAGTAAAAATATGTTTATCAGGAGCTTCTTTCATCAATTCTAATGGCACACCCACCATATCTACTGCAACAGCTTGAAACCTGAGGAAAAGTAGCTGGAGCCCAAGGCACTTGGAGCAATGAATAAGACAAGAACCTGAAAATGTGATGCAGACAGAATCATAGAATCCTTTAGGT
>NW_008600703.1:0-16420 GCF_000691845.1 Merops nubicus
CCTGGCAGCAGACAGCCCACTGCAGTGCTTGTCACCCTTGAGAAGCTGGAAAGGCTCTGCAGGGCATCATTCTCCCCATGATATTTGGAAAGAGCCCTGAAAGTGCTGGTCAGCTTTCTTTACTGCTCTGTTAGGAAGGGAACTGAGTCACTTTTTCTCATGGTGCAGCAATTTGAGTGTCACTTCATAGGCCAGCATCCCTAGAGACCCCATGAGTGCCACGTGCACCGTGTTTCTGACTGTGCAGGAACACTCACATAACACCACAGGCAAACATGCAGCTATGAGCATGCTGCTGCCATGCCACAGCCACACAAACGTGCAGCTGAGTGTGCAAGCTGCAACACTCACCTTTGAGTACGTTCTGGGTGTCTGTGTGTCCCCATCTGCAACGTGCCAGACATCTGGGCAGGCACCCCCAGCGCCCTTCGGAGCTGGAGAGGTGAAGATACAGGTAGGAGTTTGCTCATATAGTCAGCCTGAGGAGAAGAAATGCTTCCTGATATGCTAGTTCCTCTCTGCTGATGACAGAGGGAGTTGAGCCCTCCAGCTGGGATGGAAGCAGAGCATCTGAGGAGCCTCAGTGAATCCAAGTACAGGAGAGAGATGCTCTAAGATGACCTTGGTTCCCCTTTGATGCAGTCCCTGACCTTATCTGCTCTTGCCTGGGCACCTAGCACTATGACCACATCAGGGGTGCTCTGGCACAAAGGGATAACCTATCTACTGCTCTGGGGTTTAGCATGCTAGCATAAAATTCCCAAATCTGCAGAAATGAACCCACAAAGAAACCTTTCTCATTGGTCTCAGTGGAGGAGGTCTTGCAAGGCAACCTCTTGTGTCCTCTGCTAGAAACCACCTGTCTATAGACCCAAATATATTCATCTCCAGGGAGCTGCAATGAGACAGAGCTTGGTGCTGACCAAGGGGCTGCAGGTCCCACACTTTGCTCACACCAAAGCCCTTGGCCAAGCCACTGCCAGCAGCTCCTCTGCCCTGCTCTGCACCCCTCTCACTGGCATGTCCTTGCCTTGCAGAGACCTGAGCTGGAACTACATCAAGTTTATTCACCCTGAAGCCTTTGTGACCCTGCACTCGCTCACCAAGCTGTAAGTTGCCATGATGCTTCTTTCACTGGGCCATGGGCAGCAGGTATCTGCAGTGCTGAGGTCCATGTCCCACTCCATGTCCCAGCAGACAAAATCCCAAGGTTTCCTATCAGTGATAAAGGGATGATGAAATACAGACGGGGCCACCTTCCAGCTGCTCCCACCCTCAACACTTAAATCTCCACTTTCTGATGCTTTCATAGCTACTTTAGATGTCTTTATGAAAGATCAGCATCACAGACTGTTTCAGCAAGAGTCACTGCAGACCATTTTTGCTGGTTCTGGAGGGGTCCCCAGCCCTCCACCCCCTTGCTATGACTCCTGGGTGTTTATGGGCTGGGACCTGCAGTCATACCTGATGTTATGGGGGAAGTGGTGGGGGAAGAGATGTGTGGAGGTGGACACCACCCAGAGCTTTCAGCGTGGGCATTGCCCCTCCTTTTCCCCAGGGATTGCAGTATCACCCCATTTATCTGCAGAGGGTCCTGGTGCCCGTGCAGGACCCAGCCCCGTGCCAGCAGCAGGGCTCTCCAAGCCTCTGCTTGGCTCAGGCACCACCAGCACCAAAACCCTGACCTCAGTCTCCCTCTCTGCTTTCCCTTCATCAGGGACTTGACTGATAACCGGCTGGTCGCGCTGCCTCTGGATGGTTTGGGTGGACTGACCCATCTGAAGCTCCAAGGCAACCCGGCTCTCTCTGAGCCCTTCACCAAGGAGAGCTTTCCCAAAATTAGGTACTGGTGGGGTTGGCTCGTTCACTTCTGCCTCTCAACACAGCCTGTATTTGCTTACAGCAACCAGCCTCCTGCTCTCCCTCTGCATCCCAGCTTTCCTCCAGCCCTGCAGGCCGATAGGTTGAGGAAGCTCCATCTGCTGCTAACACACCTCATCTTCTCCAGCCCTCCACGGGGGAGGGTGCTGTGCCCCGGGCCACCGCCCCCACCCCACGCACACACAAGTGGGAAGCGTGGAGCAGTCCCAGCTCAGGGCTTCTCTCAATGGAAAACATTCCCAGAAGCCAGTCCTAGCTAATGACATCCAGCTTTCCCTCAGTAAACTCTGTCTGTGTGGCCGTGTCCTGTCTGCTCTGGATTAATGAGGAGCCTGGAGGGGTCAGGCTGAGCAGGAGGAGGCTGCAGGAGGCTCAGAGCACGGTGCTGCGCCGCGGGCGCTGGGTCTCCTCACCCTCCCTCAGTGGTGGGTCTCCAGCGTAGCACTTGCCCTCAAACTGAGGGACCCATGGTCCAGATGACTCCAATTCCCCTGAGGTGAAGCCTTCTTTTGGTTGGGTCCCTCAAAGAGTTCCCTTGAAGCCAAGGGTGCATGAGCTGATGCTCCCATTCACCCAGCACAGGTTCCCAGGGCTGGAGCTCCTCAGATTTAGACACCCACTGCTGGGGTCACAGGCCACTGTACCAACATCAGGCTTAATAGCTGAGGTCTCATGAAAAGTGTGGAGCTCTTGCTTTGATCTGCCTCAGCAGTGGTGCCTACAGGGCTTTCTCTTCTGGCTTTTTGGACTCATCATACCTGGGATCTGCTGTGTGGCTCGTTTACAAATGGCAGGGGATCCCAGAAGATTCTAGAGGGCTTTCCAAGGTGTCAGTCCCTTGTGCAGAGTGGGTCAAGTTCAGCACTTCTGGGGTGCTCCTCCTCTACACTAATTCCTTTGAGGTCAGTGGAGCTGGTTAGGGTTCGTACCAGAGAGACTGAGTCTGCAGGAGTGGCTCACTGAGCCACGCCAGGGGGTGGACCATTGACATTTCCTACAGCTTGGGGTACTGCCATTAAGTAGTCTTATTCTGGGGGCACATGTCTGGAGGAATCATCTGAGAGCAGTTGTTAGCCATCCTGGGAGGATCTGTACCTCCCTCCCACCTATCAGTAATAGGATTTAATTTGGAGTTTATAACAGGAAGCAAGCGTGTATACAGAGTTTCCACAGCCTCCCAGCACCGAGCCAGGAATGTTTGGGAACTTAAAACAAAAGCATATTTTTAGAATATAGAGTTTCACCATATTTACTGATCTTGTCAGAAGTCCTTAATTGTCTGGAAAACCTGAGGGTCCTTTGCCATCAGCAGCAGCCTTCCTGACTTGCAGCAAAGAAGCAGGAGTCTGCTGCTGCCTGACAGGCTGGTACTGCATCCAGATGATGTCCAGCGGCTGTTTAATTAACCATGTAGCACATGCTATAATTAACAACCAACAATGCCATTTTCAAGTAGAAAGCAGACTTATGACAATAACTTGCTCCACTTGAGGCACTGAGATTTCCCTGTGTGAGCTAGCAGGGATGAGCCACACTCGTGGAAATGGAGGTGTCTCTCCAACCTGCAACATCAAGCAAGGGGGACATTACCCTTGTTCAAGCTTTGCAGGAAGCTTCTCACCTTGAACAAAAGAAAGGATGTCCAACAAGAAAAGGGTCTTGAGCTGCAAAATGAACTCACATGGCACATTGCCAGAGGGCATGGGCAAGAGAAGCTAATTCAGTCTAGGGAGAACTGCAGAAAAGTTTTTGGGACTTATCTGGGAACTTTAGTGCAATCTCCAAACTGCACTTAAGCACCAAAAGTGGGGCAGTGCAGAGACACCACAGGGTGACTTGGGTCCACACTGCCCTACATGAGCCCTTCACCAGAGCAACGTCCTGCTCCAGTGTAACAGAGTGGCCTTTGTCACATGTGGAAATGAAGCCATAGTGCAAGGCAGTGGAGAGTCAGGCCATGGAGGTGGCACACCTGAAAGTTCTGCTTTCCCACCCTGCAGAGTCCTCGAGGTCCCTTACGCCTACCAGTGCTGTGCCTATGGAAGCTGCAGCAGCCTCTTCAAGATGTCCAACCAGTGGGAGGCAGAATACATGAGCCCTGACGAGGAGGATCCCCACAAGAGGACCATGGAATTGTTTCCAGGTCATGCTGACAATCACTGTGAGTAAACTGGGCTGAACGGTGACCGGTCCATGGGGAGAGCTGCAAGTGAGGATGTGCTCCTGCGTTTGCAGGAGTGGTGCCACGGCCAGCCATGGAGTTACACCTGCCTCAGGGACAGGCTGATCCTTCTCCAGCTCTGGTGGCACGCTGCTGTGAATGCGCTTCAATGTGTGTCACTGCGTTGGAGAAAGAGCTGATCTGGTGCATCCCAACCTTCCCAATCTAACAGAAAGACCTGGTGGTCCTCAGCAGAACGGACACATTCACTAGCTTGGCCTTGCTGACTGCAGATGGAGGCTACCACGCCACTGCAAGGTGGCTGAGGTCACATGGGACAGCTTCTGGGCTTGGTCGTTAGATTTCTGGGCAGCACAGAGCCCTTGGCAGGACATCAGTCCCTGTTGCTACAACATATGGACCCTGTGATTAACCTGAATAAGAGAATGAACTCAGAGAACTGGGATGTGCAGCTGGCTGGGGGTGGAGACCCGTGTGTGTGCCACCTCTGTGCACAGCCCTTGGTGTGGAGGTCAGGGGGAGGTGTGAGCAAAAGGCCACACTTGTGGGCTGTGAGGAGCTCAGCACGGGGGCCAGGCTGTGCAGGGCAGGAGTGGCTCCAGTCACAGATGAGCAGAGCTTTCTGTTCAAGAGCCAATTTATTCTGTCCAACAAAATTAACTCCTGCACAGCCCTCCCTGAACGCTGCAGGAGGCCAGGAGCAGAGTGTGCAGAGCACCCACCTGCACTCAGACTCACAGCAGCAGCTCCAGGCAGAACGTGGGTGTGATCCCTTTGCAAAGGAATCTCAGAATAAGGTGAAGAAAAGCCTGAGCCCCACTGCTGCAGAAAGGACACAGCATTTCAGGACACAGCTGGGGGCTGTGTCTGTTTATAGGTCTGTGCAAGTACAGAGGGCACATGGACTTTGGGGATCTGACCCATCCTGCTGTGTGCCCGGGGGAGCCAGGAGAGGGCTGAGTCCCTGGGGAGTGTTTGGCTCACCTGCCCCCAGAAGCACCGTGCACCCAGCCACAACCAGGGGCTCTGCAGATCTCCTGCATCCTGAGCAGGCAGCATAGATCTGGAGACAGATACTGACCCAGAGCTGTTGGATTCTCTGTCACAGCAGTGATGGGAGGCAGGATGACCCAGACACTTTATGACCCAGCCAGGGAGTGAGTCACGAGCCCTGCATCCCTAGTCCTGCCATCTGCCCTGCCCCAGTCCTTCAGGGACTGAGCATAAGCTTTGGCAATGTAGGAAGTCCAGGCAGAGGCTAGGAAGTGTGATTCCCACCAGCAGGATGTGGTAGATTTGGAGGCTGCACTGGGCAGACAGCAGGGAGGAGCCGCGTGAGACGGTCGTTGCTGCAGGAATTTCTCCTCAGCTGGGTCAGTTTTTCCATCACCAACGCACCCTGTGCTCTAAAACCCTCCTGCATAGAGTTGGGGTGTTTGCTCAGCAAAATGCAGCGTGTGGTTTGTGGCCAGGGCCCACAGTACTGCCTGCAGACCTGCTCCTGCTGGGCACCAAAGCCCCTGGTGTCTCAAAGGATGCTCTCCTAACCCTGCCAGCAGACCACACCTATCACAGGCTCCCAGGCCAAGCTGGTCTCAGCTCCATGGATTATGAGATACTAGGACCAGAGGGAAGTGCTGGTCCAAAATACCAGCTTATTAGCAGCTCACAGAGGTTCACATTTTCAGACATTAAAGCCCTGGGTTTGTCTTGAAACACCCAACCACAGAGGTGCAGATGTCAAATGCACAACAACGTCCTTCCTCACCGTGCAGCTTTTGCTGGGGACTCTCCTCACCACTCAGCAGTGCATGGTCTGCTCTTGACCATGAGGGCTTTGTGATATTGCTATTTTATTTAATTAACTGTTGCTTTATTTCTGTTCCCAGTGCTTCCTTTCTGATGGCCACCAATGGTATTTAGCCGTGTTATGTGGAACTTGTAACACTTCCTCATTAAAGAGGAAAAAAGCTCCCAAACATTCCTTCCACGCAAGAGATAAAGTGGTCTTGTTAAGAGAAAATAACTTGGGGCTCTATCCCTGCAGTCGAGAGCCAGGCTCGTCAGGGCACTTGGATGCTGTGGGAGAATTTGGGAGGGCTGAGGCACACTTCCAGATAGCCACAGCCCCTCAGCCTCACGTGGTGCTGCCAGCAAGGGGCTGAGCAGCCCTTTACCAAGGAGCCTGCAGAACCTCACAGCTGGATGATGAAAGGCAGCTTGTCCCAGACAGCCACACAGGGGGAAGGGACAGCCCTGCTCCAGCAGCCAGGCCACTGCCTCCCACAGCATGCCCTGCTCCTGCATCCAGCACCCATTCCTCAGCTGAGCCCAGCACCCAGGGAACCCTCCAACCCCAGCCACAGGGTGCACGTGGTGCCACAGAGCCCAGGACCAGCTCTGCTCTCTTCCATCCTCCCAGGGACCCAGGTGCTCAGGAATCCCCTGGACACCACCCACTTGTGTCCATTCACAGCCAAGTAACAGCCACCCAAGGCCCAAAGGAGTGTGGTTAGTGCATGTCTCATCACTCTGTCTCCTTATCATGACAGATATTGTAGGTCCCATTTCCAAAATTTTTGGTGCTTGGCATATGCCTCTTTGGATTATAATCAGAGGGCACACTTGTATGCTTGTCCTGGACAACAGGCCACTGCTCTACCTGGCCCAGCACCTCTGCTGGCTGGGAGAGCTGACAAATTAACTTTTGCAACCACAAAATAAACCCCAAAAGGTCCTTAGAGCTATGCTTTTCCTGCTTCTGTCATTCAAGGAGGCCACACAAGCCCCCCAAAAAGCTCCTGCCCAGGCCCCTTGCAGCCACCCATACCCTAATTCTGAGGGGACAGCAATGACCTGCAGACTGCCCTGCCCATGGCCACTGCCCTGGCTAAGGCAGACAGTACAAAAGGGGAAGATGCATCCAGCTGAGTGTTTTGTTCTACCCCTTCTCCATCAGTTCTCTCCTCTTCCTCACACCTTGGTGTTGGCACAGCCAGCTGGAAACCATTCTCCACAAAAAGGGCACTACGGCTGAAGTGTCTTTTTCCTCAAGGCCCCAAAGTGGATGCACCTTACTGTAAGTTCAAATAAATAAGAGCTACTCAAAAGCAGTGCAGTGTGCCCAGCTAGAACACAACTGCCACTGTCCTCCCTCTGCAGTTCCCAGGCTGAGGGAAGAGCTGCTTTCCAACAGAGAGAGGTCCATGTTCTGCTCTGCATCCTGCTGGGCTGGCCAAGGATTGCTTTGCCATTCCCAGCTAGCTCAGTAGTCCAGGCAAAACACAGGGTCAGTCCTTCACTTCATGCAAATGTTTAATCTGTGCTTAAAAATTTGTGCATTCTGGCCCTCTGGAGAGCAAAGAGATGGGGGCAGATTGCACTCCAGCATCCCCAGGGGTTGGGTGGCAGGGGGGCACAGAAAGTGCAAGTCTCTGCATTGATTTGGGAACACAGCTTCCACTCTGCGGGTGGAAAAGACACTGGAGATTTATAAGACTATAAAATACAAGGAGGAAATATTTTTCCATCCCACTGTGAGTGTTTTTGTGCCAGACTCCAAAGAAGCAGTAATATTTCAGCTCTTACACAGACAGATTTTTAAAATGGCACTTTTTTTTTTTTTTCCAAAGCTCACTGAAGCCCAGAAAGCCACAATGCTTGTCAGGAGGCACTAAAGATAGCACGTTATTTGTCATCAATCTTTAATCAAATAATCCCCGTCGTATTTTCAAACACAGGAGGCGAGCAGACCCCATGAGAGGCACCATTTCTAAACAGATCAGGCAACTCAGTCCCACTTAGGCTAGCCGTGTGTTCAGCACTGTGGAAACCTGCCCTCCTGGCCAGCATCTGAGCTGCCAGGTACCCACCTGGGCAGCAGCATCACTCCTTGTCATCCAAGGGAGAGTTCCTCCCACAGCCATAGATCAAATCCAGCTCCCTGGTTATTGGGCTGTGGCAAGCCAAAAAAACCACATCCTTTCCCTTTCCTTCCACCCAGAGAAAACCCTCCAAAGATCTCCACTGGGAGCAGAGGGCCGTGCTGGTGCCAGGGGTGGGGACGGTGCAGCAGGACAGCAGCTGTCCTCACTGTGTCCCAGAGCTGTGACTCAGTGTGGGTCTGGGAAGGGGAACAAGGAACAAAGCTGAGAAGCATGTCTTGGAGCAGATTAAGGGGATGCCATTCTCCTTGGTGATGACCCACACCTACAGGCCACTGAAAAAACAGCTGAGGTCTCAGTCCCA
Source organism: Merops nubicus (assembly GCF_000691845.1). Classification (NCBI taxonomy): domain Eukaryota; kingdom Metazoa; phylum Chordata; class Aves; order Coraciiformes; family Meropidae; genus Merops; species Merops nubicus. The sequence continues at coordinate 8,312 of NW_008600703.1, forward strand.
TTCTCTTCCAGCAGCTTCTCCTTCAGCCAGGGTGTCTCTGCCCAACCCTCAGAGAGCCCACTCCCAGCTCAGGGTGCAGTAGCCAGTGAGATGGAGATGCTGGCCCTGAGGCTGGGCTCTGAGGGCACGGCACAAACCCCACGGATCCTGAGTCTGCAGGCATGAGCAATCAGTCTGCCATTAACCAGTCCAGGACTGGGAACCTCCAGGGTTAAAAACAGGGCACCGCAGTCACAAGAAAACATAAGACATAAAACAAAACAATAAATTTGGGCTTCTCTTGTCTCTTTGCTTCTGAGCTGTTTGGTGGTGGTGGTTGCTGACGAAGAAGTTGTGCTGCAAGTAGAGGCTAATGGCTCTCTTTGAACAAAGCTCCAAAGTCCTTGTTGATGAGCTAACAGTGGACAAGGCCTGCCCAGAAAACTGCCATTTAGGAGATGCATTTGAAGGCTTTGTTTCTGAAACCACACAGGCCAGAGTATTTCTGCATTTTGAATGAAGCGTGCTGGGAGGAGGGATCTGCAGTCACACAAGATCTGGGGCTCCTGCACTTCAAATGTTGGGAGTAACCTAAAAACAGAGTGGTTGGTCAAATTGCAGCCCACCAATGTTTACAAGACCTTCTCCCTCTACAGCAGCGACTGCAGGGGACAAACTGGACACCAGCAACTACTTTGGACTGTCTGTGCTGAGGACAGGCAGAAGGAAAAGCTTCTGGCCCAGCTAGCCCTGGTGGCCCTGCTCATCCTCCTCTGATCAGCGTGTCTCATTGTTTTCTCCCCAGATGACCTAGATGCAGATGATCTCCAGCTGGACCTTGAGGAATCAAAGCTGCACCCCACCATTCAGTGCACGCCGAGCCCCGGTGAGCAGCCAAGGAGAAGCCTTTGTACAAGTTGAGCTTCTCTAAATCCCCAGGATGCCGTGACCCTTCCTGCAGTGCCTCACAACCCTGCAGATCACAAGCCTGAGTCCCTGGGCTTTGGCCAAACCAGGGCAAGAGGGGAGCTTCCTTCTCCCACCTGGGTGTAGCTGCCCTCCTACGAGGAGAGGACAAGGTCACAGCGTCCCTGACCAGGCATCCCAGTATCACAGGCTCTCCCATCCACCAATTCAGGATTGAAGAGCTTGTCACCCTGGGTCTGAAGAAATTCCTGTTCCCTTGCAAGGCTCAGACTTTGCTTTGTCCCAGTGAGCCAAGCATACTGCATGACAAGACCTTGTCCTTGGTCTCCTGATCATACCTGCAGCACTGCAGCCTGCAGGGGTACGTTACTGTGCCCTGAGAAAGGGAGAGAAGGAAGGTCCTGGACTGCACCCAGCCACTTTCTCCTTACTTCCCCCAAAATCTTTCCAATGAGCACGGGCTGGCTGGGACACAAGGAAGTTGCCTCCTCAGTAGTGTGCTACAGGAGCACAGCTGGAGGCTGGAGAGGGGTGGCTCTATCCAGGCATCTGTGGGACACTGGCAGGGATGGATTTGTCACCAGCTGTCCCACTGAGCTTGCTGCAAAAGAGACAAGAAGGAACAAGATTTAGCAGAGGTTACACCATGCTGCCTGGGCACAGAGGTGCTGGTCCCTGTGGAAAGCCACCCAGAGACCTTCACCTCCATGGAGCTGAACAAGAATTCTCAGCTTCCTCTAATGACATTCGCTTTCTATTGCCTAAAAATTGGCCCATCCTGTCTCTGGTTTTGCTGAGCTCCCAGCCTGAGTCCCCACTGTGACATCCAAATCCCTCCCACAGGCAGCCTGTCATTGCATAACCTCTTTCCCCTCTCTTCTTTTTCCTTTGGGAAACAGCATCCACCATCAGCCTCCTTTTTACCCCTCCATGACCTTCCCTTACTCACTCTTCCTTTTCCCTTTGTCCATCCTCCACCATTCTTTCTCCTGACATCCTCCCACGTTCTCCTTGGCCGGGTGTCTCTGTCCCTTCCCTGCCACTCCAGCTCCCTCCCTCACTTCCTCTCCACCTGCTGCCTCTCCCTCCTGCTCTAACACCCCAACATCTCGGCCACCCCTCCATGCAGAGGTCATTCTTGCAGAAGCAAGAAGACACGACTTCGCCAAGGTCCTGAGTACGTAGGCAGGGGGTGGCAATGTCAGAGCAGGATGCAGCACCCTCCCATCTCTCCCACGTCTCCACATCACTAACTCCAAGGTCCCAGGGGTACGTGAGAAGGAGCAGCTGATAGCAGAGTGGCCCAAATGCCAGGCTGACACCAGAAGCCTGCTGGGTCTGGAGTCCCACAGAAATGAGCATTAGTTCCTTTGGATGAAGACCTACCTGGAGCTCAGACTCTGCCCCACTGAAGGTGGCAGAGGAGAGCAAAAAGGCTTTGCCATGCATACAGTGATGGGGTGCCAAGGGTGCCAGGCCCCTGACCTTCTTACACTTTAGGAGCTCTGATAAGTTTGCTATCTGTCACATATCATGTGTGACCTCTCCCTGCACCTCATTTTTGCCTAGACAAGAACTGAGAGGCTGCCTGAGGCACCCTGGCGTGGGGACAGAGGTGTGGGGACAGGAATGCAGGGCCAGAGCCAAGAGGCAGCTGCGGAAGAGGGCAGGCAATGCTGTGTGCTCTTTTCCAGCCTTTAGCATTCCCAGGGCTGGCGGGGCCAGGAAAGGTCTCAGCCTCGGCCTCTGCTTCGAGCAGCACCACGAGAGCTAAGAGGTATAGCCCGGGTATAACTCTGGGGTTTGTTCTCTTCCAGGTCCCTTCAAGCCTTGTGATCACTTGTTTGAGAGCTGGATGATCCGCCTGGGGGTCTGGGCCATCGTCCTGGTCTCGGTGCTCTGCAACGGGGTGGTCATTCTGGCCGTCTTTGCCTCCCCCAGCTACCTGTCTCCAGTCAAGTTCCTCGTGGGCTGCATCGCGGGGGCCAACCTGCTGACGGGGGTGTCCTGCAGCATGCTGGCTCTGCTCGACGCCCTCACCTACGGCCGCTTTGCCCGCTTCGGGGCCAGGTGGGAGACGGGCGCCGGCTGCAGGGTGACCGGCTTCCTCTCCGTGTTTGCCTCCCAGGCTGGCCGCCGTGCAGTGCAGCATTTCGGCCTCCTGCGTGCGGGGCTACGGCAAGTCACCTTCCCTGGGCAAGGTGAAGGCTGCTGCCCTTTGCTGCCTGTTGCTGTCCTCCGTGGCTGCCGTTCTGCCTCTCTTCTCCATCGGGGAGTACGGAGCATCCCCTCTCTGCCTCCCATACCCCATCCCGGATGGGAATCCCGCCACCCTGGGCTTCACCGTGGCCTTAGTGATGACCAACATGCTCTGCTTCCTGACCATCACGGGCACCTACATCCGACTCTACTGCAGTTTGCTGAAGGGGGAGTTCGGCGCCGTCTGGGACTGCGCCATGGTCAAGCACGTGGCCTGGCTGATCTTCACCAACTGCCTCCTCTACTGCCCAGTGGCCTTCCTCACCTTCTCCTCCACACTCAGCCTCTTCCTCATCACCCCAGAGGTCATCAAATCCGTCCTTCTTGTGGTCCTGCCCCTGCCCGCCTGCCTGAACCCCTTGCTCTACCTGCTCTTCAACCCCCACTTCAGAGATGACCTCCGCCTGCTGAGGCAGAAGGGCCAGGACAAGGGGAGCTACTCCCAGTCCTGCGGGGTCGGTGACATAGAGAAAAGCTCCTATGACTCCACCCAGGCTCTGGTGAGCTTCTCTGACATCGACCACATCTTTGAGACACCCGATTCCCTGGGAGTGCACCCCATCCTCGACAGCTACAGCTTCCCCTCCATGACGCTCGTCCCCTGCCAGCAAAGGGTGGGCACCAGAGGGAAGGAGAGGGGCTTCTCTGAGCATTGTCCCTGCCTCAGTGACAGTGAGGTGCTGCTCACTTCAGAGAGCCGAGATCCAGCCAGCAGCAGCCTCCAGATAACCTTCTTCCCCTCCCTGCCCACGCCACCGTACACGTCTCACTTATAAAGCTCCTCTGAGTAGCCACGCTGAACAACCCCACGGCCCACACTGAGGGCCAGCCCCAGCACTGGGTGGCCAGCGAGGTGACAGCAGGCTGCTCCACGTAAAGCACCAGTACAACCCATCTCCCCTCACCCCCATCATATACGCCTGGGCAACAGCCACCGCTCTGCCAGCTGCCGCGCGCCTGGAAGGGCTCTGACTGAGCTCCAGATACTCAGGGCTGGCCATGGGAGGAGATAAACCCCCTGTGCGAGTGTTTCTTCTGCTAGGGACTGCCTGGGAGAGAGCCCCAGCAGCTCAGATGGGTCAGGGAGACCTTCCTCCTTCTCATCCTGCATCAGAAGCCGGGGGGAGCCTGCAGCAGAGCCAAGTCTGCCTTCTCAAGGCAGAGACACCTCAGCAAGCAAAAGCCATTGCTCTGTGGCACAAAAACATGGACAACTGCAAAGACATGGCCACCCACAGGGACTTCAGGCCTTGTCCTCCAGGGTTCTCTGCAGGTCCCACAGACCCATGGAAATGGGCAGTGTCTACCCCATACCTTCAGCCAGAGGAGTGGAAGAAGTGAGTTAAAAGCAGTGTATCCATGTGTGCACCTGAGGGCTGGACCACCTCCCTCTTGGAAGGCTCCACTTCATCCACTGGGACCCTCATGGACTGGGTGGGACCACCACTTCCAGATGACACCAGGAGCTGGGGATGCTCAGGCTCTCTTTCAATCTGACCCCCAGTGTCTAACAAGGTCTCTGAACCCCAAGGCAGCCAAAACCAAACTCCTCCCTGGAGAAAACTATGTGCTCTGCTTGAGGTCACTCAGCAGTACCTGGCCAAGGTGCCCAAGGGAACACTGGGCTGCTTCCACCTCCATCTCTCCTTCCACCTACACACACTGCAGCACACGTGGGGGACTTCGGTCTGTAGTCATTGGACAGGGAGAGGGCAAGTAGGGTCTGGGTCCCTCACTGCCCCTGAGCCCCACTCCTGGAAGAAGCTGTTGGTTCCTGGGTACATCCCCCATGCAGAATATCCATTCTGGGGGCTCTGTTTGCCCTCCCTTGTTTTAAGGGCAGCTCATGTAGGGAACAGAAATCAGCCTTGTGGGATGATGGCATCAGGAGGACACAGGCCACCAGAAACAGTCTCAAATTTGCTCCCTGCAGCTCGGGGATCTCCCAAATCCATCCTCTCCATCACAGACCCTCCCACTGGCACCCAGTGCAGCAGGGAGTCCCACGGTCAGAGCTCAGGCCCTGGGCAAAGCTTTGGTTCTGCTGACATTACTGCAGCTGTATGTCGTTCACTCTTGTGAGCTAATAAACGAGCCCCGTTGCTGACCAGCGGCTGCCTTCTGTCCTCTTGAGTGTGAAAAGCACCTCCATGGTTCCTCCAGCTGGCTGCCTGCCTCTCCAGCCACCCTGGGCTGCTGGGGCTTGCACGTTGTCTGTGCTGCCTGAGTGGGGGCTGGGAAATTGTCTTGTGTCCACAGGAGCTGGCATCACCCTGCCCACCCCTCTGCTTCAGAGCTGCCTGCCTTGCTGCAGAATTACACCACCAGTGTCCCTCTCCAGACCCCCTGGACCAGACCCACCTGGTTACACCCGTGATCTGCTGCTCGGTTGTTTTGAGTTTGTCCTCTCTCCTAAGCAGGACAGAGTCTGTTGCATTAACATTTAAGGACATGATATAATAAGATAGCTCATGCAAAGACAGACTCCCCAGGCAGAGCCTAGCTCTGCTTCCCTTCTCTGCACATGAGCCCTGTACTCTTATCTCAGAAAGAAACACTGGAGAGATCAGCAGGACATCTCTAAAGATTAGAGAAGAGGATGGGAACCCCAAATTTAGGGACAAAATCTGAAAATCTGCTGTGCAGTGCAGGTGTCAACCCTGAAAAACATTCCCTGTTGTGATACTGGAATCCTGATCCAGACTTCTGACCTCCTACAGATGCTCACAATCAGTTCTGATGCTCAGCTCCTCCAAAACACTGACCCACCTTCCTCCACTCCCTCAGGGCTGCTCACGTGCACGTGACTGGGGAAGACTCAGACCTGCTTCTATCTGCAGAGACAAAATGTGCCTTCAGAAGTGAGATTATACATCCCCAGCATAAATCCAAATTCCCCAGCATGTACCCTCACTCTGTAAGGAAATCCCTAATTATAAGACACCCCAACTCAACCCCACTGACCATGCCCTAAGGAGCATTGCAAGTCACAGACTAACCTCAGCACTCTCCTGCCTGAAGTCCCTTGCAATGTGCCGCTGCCAGGAGTATTCCTGCCATGCCAGCAGGCACCAAGGTACCCAAACAAACACCTGAGAGACCCACGGACCTCTGTGGATGGAGGGCACGATCTCTCCATCAGCACTGGGCCATCAGTGAACAATCACACAGCATGATGGTAGCAGGAGCTAAGCATCACAGACAGCAAAGGCAGGATGCTGCACGGTCAGTGTAGCAGAAATTGAGTCCCCAGTTGTCCCAGCTGGTAGGTAGGGTTCCCAAAACATGGCTACTCCTACATGCATGTAGAATGTTCCCACAGACACGTGGGTGTGCATGGACAGGCTGCCATGGCTGGAGAGACTGTGGTGGGAAGCTAACAGCTTCCTCTGGAGATTACACAAATTACATCCCTCATCCAGCCTAGCTAGGCACACCCCAGCTGGATTTGTCATATGTGTCTCAGGTGGTGGCCACCATGGGGTGGACCAACTAGTGAAGAGCGTTGCAGACATCCTTCATGGTACTGAGCACAGAGACACGGCTGAGTCTTGAGGTCAGGACTGGCAGGAGGCTGCCACAGCCAGATTTCCAGGGCTCGTGCTCATCATCTCTGGAGGTTGCTGAAGAGCAGGAACAGCATCTGAGAGTGCCCAACCCAAGAAGTCTGAAATAATGACAGGGCTGATGCAGGCACAGGCACTGTCCTTCCCAAGAGCCCAGGAAGCTGTGGAAAAATCCACCGTGGGGCTGGGTGAGAGCCCTCTGGAGTGTGTGGGCCCCTACTAGTCAGCGTAGGTCTTCCCACCCCCTTTCCTCACAGATGCAGCAGTGGCCAGCAGCCCTGCTGGTCTTTACCAGAACACAGCACAGCCAAGCTGAGCCCTGCAGCACCTCCCTCCAGCTCTCAGGGCTCCACAGCAGATGCTGCCTGTGTATGTCCTGACCATTAACCCACCCATAATCCACATCCACTCTGTCTCCCACCTCACGTGTGTCTTCAGGCACACACCTGGAGGGTGTCCTCTGTGAGGGGGACATTGCTTGTGCCCAGGACAGGTTGCAGGGCACCTCTGGGGAAGCAGGGACTGAAGGAGCACCAAGCCACCCCAAAAAGGGCTTTGAGCCCAGAAAGCTGTGGTCCTTGCAAGATTACTAAGTGGAAAGGAGGGAGCTAAACACAGAGTGTGTTCTGTCCTGACCCACAGAGGTGCCTTGAGAGCTTATGGACCTGCAGAGGTGCAGGGAACAGAAACCAGCATCCTCCTCTTTGCTGTCTCAGGCCATAAATCCAGAGTAGGAACTCCCTGGCAAACGGTCATTAAAGTGCCTTTCGTCACATCTCTGACAGTGGACACGTGGCTTTCCACCCCACCAAACACTGAATTCAGTAGTTATTTAACACAAAAGTAGAAGCAATCCTACACCACCCCCCCTCCCTTCTTAGCAGCTGTTTTGGCCCTTGCTGGTGCCAGGCTGGCCACCTTCAGTGCCAGGCTCAGCCCTCTGCCAGTTCCTGGGTGACTGCTGGTAGCCTGCTGCTCCACAGCAGCACAACCAGCCCCATGAGCAACCAGGAGTCCCCCTGGATGATGTAAATCACTGCTGGTCAACCCACAAAGGTGTGAAATGACTTCAGCAAGCCCAGAGCAGGGGGAAGTTCTTGCTCCATCCTCCACCAGCAATAACTCTTGAGGCTGCTCTTCTGCCTCCTGGTCTAGGGCAGCAGTGGGATACCACACTGTCCAGATACCTCCCTTCCAGATCATCCTCTTCAAGACCACTCAATGTTAGCATGGGTTTCCCAACAGCAACCAGAGGTCCTCAAGTCATCGTGAGCTCTTTCCACTGGAGACAGGGCTCCCCAGGATTCCAGCTTTGGAAGGGGATGCATGTGACAAAGGGAGCGAGAGCAGTTGAAGTCTGGGCCCCCTCCCTGAAGAA
>NW_008600703.1:16462-16771 GCF_000691845.1 Merops nubicus
GGTGTGCAAAACTGCCACGTGCCGCAGCCAGTGAGCTGCATCTCGTGGAAGGACGAGGGGAGCTGGGCTGCAAGTCCTGACAGAAGGAAGCTGCAGTTCTGTCAGTGCAGGGGTGGGCTGGCAACGCCCCACAGGCTCCCGAGTGCCCTGGGACACCCCAGGGGCTGGCAGGGGCACACCACGGGCACTCCAGCAGCAGCCCGAGCGAGCAGGGGGCACGGGCACTGGGTGACACGCTGGCAGGGAGGAGGAGGAGGCCACACGGCCTCGGGGGCTGCGTGCTGGCTGCCGGGGGGGGCCCCCGGCCCC
>NW_008600703.1:16802-19097 GCF_000691845.1 Merops nubicus
CTCGGTGACGTGGGGGGCTGCACCAGAAGCCATTGTGAGGGCTGGGCACCTCTGAGGGTCCCCCTGCACACCAGCAGGGCACTGTTGGGACAGCCTGAAGGGGAATGAGTGTGTTTTGGGAGGGGGGTGGCCCTGGGGGCCCCGGAAGCATTGTCTAACAGGACAATGGAGGGACAGCTTGCAGACACTCACAGATGTCACTGTTTCACTTGTCCAGCCCTCACAGCCATAGATGTGCAGCTCCTCTGAAACAGAGCCAGTGAAGCAAGCCCCCTGTGGTGTTGTTTTGTCAGTCTCATTGTTTTTTGCCACCAGTGTGGTGATTTCTGGAAGTCTGGGCCATGGCTCGGGACGCTTGGCATGGCAGCACTGCCCTGGCCATGGGGATGCAAAGGAGGAGAAGCAAGCTCTGCATGGGGTGGAAATATCTGGTACTAGACTTCTTGGAGGCAAAAAAAAAAAAAAGACAAAACCAGGGGGATTTTGGAGATTTTGGTATTTTGGAGAATGCAGGAACATCTTCAAGACTGAGAGAGGCCACCTGTGAGGTCTGGTCTGTACCCTCAGCTACCAAGGAGTCAATGGGTTTTCCTACTCCCTGGTGACACAAACCCATATTCACATTTCCAGACAATCTCTTCCAAGCATGTCCCAAGGACCATTACTCTTCAAGACCTGATTGGGAACTTCCAGGCTGTCATTCACACAACGTTCGCTGGTTTGTGCTCCTGGAAACCAACTCGAGGCATTTAATCTAAACTTTTTGCCTGTAAATATTTTGTTGTCAATCCAGCTGGGATATTTCTCTTGACATTGAGACACAACATTTCCCCATATGAAGACTGTGCTCCCCACACCTTTTCCTTCCTTCACAGGCTCCAGGAAGGGGATGGTGCCTGGTGGAGACACAGACAGCCCAGAGCAGGACCATCAAGAGGACCCAATCTATTGGCTTTTGCTCTCAAAGTGAAAGACATCATGATCTTCAATCTCCACTGGCCATGGTGTAGGTTTCCCTTGTACCTGCTGCATTCTACCATCTCTGTCAGAGTTTTGGGATGGAGCAGCCAAAGATGGGCAGACCAGCACAGAAAAAAAGTGAGATCTAATGGATCTTAGGGAGGGCTCTCAGCTACAAGAGACACTGGGTTTGAGCTCAGAGCAGAGCATGGAGCAACAGTCCTGTGACATCCTGTGCTGCCAAGGGCACAGCACAGCACAGCCCAGCACACTCCTCTGTGGGCAAAGGCCACTCTGCTCTCCTGCCATCCTGTGCACCCAGACCTGCAGGCACCAGTCTGGCACTGGGTGTTCCCAGGAATGCAGGCAAGGCCATAGATCTGTCTGGAATCTACCTTGCTTCCAGCTGGGTGCTCCCCACCCCCAGAGGAGGGAGAGGCACCACTTTGAAGGGGATGGGCAGGAACTCGGTGCAGAGGACACAGGCTGGCAAGGGGATGAAGAATTAACACTTCTTCTGATTCCTCCAGCCAGTGCACTCTGCCACTACCACTCTGGGAAGTATTCTGCTGGGAAGCAGAAGTCTTCTAGGATGTATTCTGCTAGAAGATTTCTTAAACCTTGGCTCAAAGTGAAACATATGCAAAATCTCTCCAGCTATGTTTCAAGATATAGCAGCAGACACAAGATCCTTGCTCATTGTCTTCTCTTCAGATGTATCTAGCATGTCATTACACAAACAACTGTCAAGATGAGCCCTGGGGAAAGCACAGGAAAAGCTGAGTTCTCAGTGTGAAAAGCTAACCTGGAAAAAAAGAAAAAGGCTCCACCTTCCTGAAAGCCTCAAAGCAAGTAACTTCCTGGCAATTAGTGAGGAAGAGGAACCCCACTGAAATACTGACCAGTCACACACTGAGTCAAACACCTTGACCTCTTCTGGGACATCTCCCCCAAGACCCACAGGGCTTAAAGAATTAAGGCTTGGCTGGGGCAGGGGGTCATGACATAATGGTTACTGTGTCCTGCCCTAAAGGGCTTCCAGGGGACAGGTAGTAACACTGCAGGGGTGCTAAAAGATCCCAAAAGACAGGTTTTCTGGAGCACTTTTGTATTTACTTACAACTGGAAACAAACATCTAGGATTTGTATGACTGCTCGTACAGCCTCGGTGTGGAGGGTTGGGGAATGCTGCTGCTGGCTCCTTCCTTTCCCTGATATTCCCTCTCTGCAGTCCCACAGGGGGTCAGACAGCAGCCCCCACTTGGGACTGAGGTTCCTTTTGTCCAGTCAAGGCAGTAGGTGTGTAAGTAAGAATGCAGAGAGCACCATTCAGCA
>NW_008600703.1:19128-32677 GCF_000691845.1 Merops nubicus
GAACCACTCCAGCTCGGGCACTTTGAATACTGGGGACACAGCAGGACACAGAAGGGGTTTGTCCTGCACCTGGGCTAGCCAGCTTCCCCTGCCAGGGTCACACCTTGCTGAGCTGCAAGCCAGGGGAACGTTTATTATTGTCCTTTCTCAGCTTCTAGTGCCATAAACTATTTGTGAGAGTAAAATTAGCCAAGTGAGATTAATTAGCATGTCTTACACTTCTTCTCCACTGCATCCCATCACAAGAGGGTATCTGTAGTCAAATCCACCCAGAACTTTTTGCATTAATTTGTCTTTTTTGGCAAGCACTTCCAAACTGTGATTTCCTCTCCCTCTTTATACTCCATATAAGCTTCTGCTGCTGCCTGAAAGGCTACATGTCATTTGTCTTCTCCTAAACGTTAATAATTTCACTGCTAAATATCATACCCTTTTATATTAGTTGTTCTAGTAGTGAGTAAGAACCTATCAGGCATAGTCTGCTTTTAAAGGTAAAGAATTTGTATCACTATTATCACTTGTTCTCAACCCCACACAATTCCAATTCTACATCAAGAAAAATCACAAAATCACAAATCACTGAAGTTGGAAGGGACTTCTCAAGATCACCCAGCCCAACCTGCCTACTCAAGCAGGGTCAGCTCCAGCAGGTGGCTCAGGACTGCATCCAGTCAGGCTTTGAGTAACTTTGTGGATGGGGAGACTCAATAACCCATTTGGACAACCAGTGTTTGACCACCCTCACAGTAAAAAAGTGGGGGGTTATGTTCAGATGGATTTTTTTGTGCTTCAAATTGTGCCTATCCCCTCCTGTCCTGTCACTAGGCACCACTGAGAAGAACCTGACCCTTTTTCATTCCCTCCCATCAGGTATTTACACAGATTGACAAGATCCCCTTTAACTTTCTCTTCTACAGGCTAAACAGCCCAGCTCTCTGAGCTCTTTGCATATCAGAGATGCTCCAGGCCTTTAATGATCTTTATGGCCCTTCACTGGACTCTGCCCAGTGAGCTCATGCCTTTCCTGTGCTGGGGAGTCCAGCAATGGACAAAATACACCCGAAGTGACCTCACCAGTACTGAGCAGAGGGCAAGGATCCCCTCCCTGCATCTGCTGAACACAGCTGAGGATGCTGGGGGGCTTCCTCCCCACGAGGCTGCACTGCTGGTCCATGGCCACCTTGTTGCCCTCCCAGACAGCCAGGTTCTTCTGAGCAGAGCTGCTTTCCAGCTTGTACTGATGCATGCCATGATTCCTCTTCTTGTGTAAGCCTATGCATGGTCAAGGCAAGACTCTGCAGGGGCAGCTCTGTCTTTTATACTCTGTAAATGCTGTTGCATGTATATCTGAATTCAGATGTGTGCTTGCACACACACAAACACCCAGTGACCATGAATATCTGCACATTATTCACTTATTTCTCTATAAAAGCACCTTACCTCACCCCAGAGTCCTGCAACTCCCATCCTGAACTGCCTTGTGCAGCTAGGTTTAAAGTTTTCCTTTCCTGAGGAAGGATGAAAATTGCTCTCTGCTGCTGCGTGTAGAGCTGGGTTTATTCACAGCCTTCCTGCAAAGCACTAACCAAGCCTTCTCCACACAGAACCAAGGAGATTGGGGACGTTTCTGAAGCACCCAACGCTGCCTGTTAGAGGCAGGAGAGAAAAGTGGATTAGTATGGCAGTCTTATCTCTCTTCTCTTTCTAGGGCTGTGGTTCTCACCTCCCAGGTCAACCCACAGCATGTGTCTTTCTTTTGTCAAAATGTTGGACTTCTGGCATCCACCACCACCCACCAAGCTCAGTTCCACCTGCTGTGCCTGGTGTCTCAGCACTGTGAGGTACCAAAATCCAGGGATGGCAACCTCATTTACAAGTCTGCACTGGTGTGTAAAGGGAGCTGTGCTGGTGGAACTGCAAAGTGAGGAGACTGTAAGAAACAGGAACAAAACGTCTTACTTTAAAGTACAGTATCATGTCCTGATTGACCTGATATCATCTTTCCCATAGCCCCCAGCCCTTTTTTTCACTTTAATTTACAAGAAAGCCATAGACATTCTTGCATTCCATTTCCAAAGTCAGCTCTGGTGTTTGTGGAGGAGCACATGACAACCTGAGGAAGGTGTAAAGCTCCAGTTAACAGCTGAAAGGTGCCAGTTCTGCTGTGAGAACACTAAGAAGAACCAAGTTTATGGCAAGAAGTCTCTTTCTAGGCTCTCCTGGGACTTAAAAGCAAGCAAGACATTTGTTCAACATGCTGAAATAACCTTTGGATTTACCATGTTGTTATTGATGGCATGGTGTGGCAGTGGCTCAGTAAGGGCTGGGCTGCAGCAGTGCTCTGAATGTAAATCATCCAGTCAAAGATTCTTACACTGAAATACTGTTAATAATGTAGAATGTCATGCCTCAAGGAAGGGAAAGAAGGCATGCCCTAGACAGGCATGTTGGTGTCCAAAACATGGAGAGTAATGGGACATCTTTTCCCCATAGAAAATCTAACATGCTTTTGCATTACTCCTTCCAGTTCCCATCACCCAAAAATAAAAGGACAGAAATGTCAGGCTGACAAAGTACTTCCTTTGGCAGTGTTAAGCCACTGCTCATTCATTTATGGCTATCATCACAGATGGAGTGTGACAATCAGGACAATCAGAATCCATTTTTTCTTTATTCCTTTCCAAAGTGTTCTGAAACAAAATACAAACTGAAAAGCAAGACCCATCAGAGGACATGGGAGATGCATTCTCCCCAGGGAATAAAGCACTGTGTTTAAAGGTAATGACTAGCACAGCATCAAAGACAACAACCAAAAACCAGAGGGGATTGGCCAATCAGTCAGCATCACACAGAAATATTATAAGATTTTTAAACCAATTAGCTGATTTTCCTGTAGTGTAAATCAAGCTGACAGCAAAGCCATCTACAAACTAAATATGTGTTTTCCCCTCGTCCTGATGACAGCATTTTCTGTGCTTGGGGAGAGACTGGATTCTTTGAGGTATTGTCTCCCTCCCTTACCCTCAGGCCTGGGATAGCCTGAGAGACAAAGAAAACTTCTAGCCTGTAGGACATGATCCCTGGTCCTGATTCTCCCAGTTTCCAGCTGAGGGACACCCCTGTGCACCACAGCACGCTCCCAGCCTGCACGTCCAGGTTCTGCCATCCCATTGCAGGGAGAGAGGCACAGTTGGTCTCATTCTAACATGACTCTTGACCAGAAACATTGGGGGGCCTGTTGTTTGCATATACCCAAACACACTTTTTAAAACTTATTACTGCATTTTTCCCAGTCAAGATGTAGGAGAGAACAAAGGGTCAGGAGCTTCATGAATAGAGGCAAAAACCTCCTCTCAAAACCATCACCCTACATCCATGTTAAACCACAGTACATTGCAAAGACTGGCCCTGAATTGCTGCCAGTCCAGGGATAAAATCCAGCAGCTGCTCCACACCACCTAGGAACTGTTTGAGGTTAATTCTGAATAACAACAATAAAAAAGTCTAGCTTCATTATGAATGATTTCCTGAACCAGAGGAGAAAGAGAATGGAGCCAGAGGAGTTGTTCTGGTGGCAATGATAAACTCTCCTAAGATCAGCTGCTCAGGGAGCTACAGCTGAGGCCCTAATCCTCAAGGAAAAAGCAGACACAAAGATGGGTCCAAATTTGCCACTGAGATAAAAGGGGTGCCCAAAAAGAGTCCTTGCTCCTACACATTGCTTCACAGCCAGGCTCTTCCTCTCCTTTGCTTTGCTGCCCCACTATAACACAGCCAGTCAGCAAACAGAAAAACAATTGCACCAAAAATTCTGCAGTTGTTTTAGCTCCAAGCCCTGAGGAAAAAAGCCTTTTATGCTTTTAATTTTGTGTTTTTCTCCTGCATTTTTTGCCAATTGAATCAATCAATTAAAACAACTGGATTATTTTCCACTCTTACCTCCTCCAACCCACCTCTTGTCTTCCTTCTGCTCCCACTCTCACATTTAGATCTTATTTTTCCTCTCCCTATTTTGTTTTTTAAGCTTCTGGTTTGGAAAAGTTACATAGCTAGAGTTCCACATTCCCTTTTGCCACCACACTGAAGATATTAGAGGGATGTAGTGAAGTGAAATTCTCCCTGGACACACACACACGTTCAGTTACATTAGGGGTAAAAGGGCAAAAAGAGCCCAAGCAGGTGAAGCAGTTCCCAGCCCAGCTGCCCTGGCACCCCTGCCCTGCTCTGCCTTGCTGGGACTGGCTGGTTCTTCAGACCCTTCACCCATCCCCAGCTCCCTGCCCCCATTCCACTGCACCACTTCTTCTCTCATCCCTTCTGACCGCTTCTTCTGGTTTCATCTCAGTCTTGTTTCTGTTAACCAGTTCCTGCTGCAGACACCTTTTCATCACCCCATGCAAAATAAAATGTTATAAGAAAACAGAAGTAAAACTGTGCTGCAGATCTGGAGCTGCCAGGTGTCAGTCGAGGGAGCAAAGCTTTGAAAAGTCCAGTGCTCTCTTTTCCCAAATACTGGTGGATAAGGAACATCCCAGAGCCTCTAAGGCTTGCAGGGGACAAGGTCCTCATCTGATGGTGAGGTCTGTCCTGCCAGGGCCCATCTGAGGCAGAGTTACTGGAATGGGCTGAGGAGATCCATGCCCATGGAGGGCTGAAGGGGAGCAGGGGTCCTGTGTGTCACCACACACCCAACAGCAGGAGCTGTCCTACAGACCTCCACCAAACCAGTGCTTGGGGTGAGGATTCTGGAAAGCCCCTTCTCCCTCAGGGTTATCTGAAAATCTCAGGCTCCAAAAAACAGCAAGACACAAAGACAAGAAGCCACAGGCAGATGCTGCCCCACTGATTCCTTCACACCTCCACGTGAGCAAGAAACAGTAGAAAATTCTGCATCAGAGAAGCTGTACTGCACAAGCAGTTGGAGATTAAGTATCTCCTGATCTCCCTTATCTGCAGACAGCCTACAGATACCCTCACAGTCAGTGTCAGGAGAGGGGGCAGAGAGCAAAGCCAGGGAAGTTTGGAGAGGCACACGGTGGGAGGAGGTGTCTGGGAAGCAGACCTCAGGTCTGTGTTTCAGATCACAAGCAATGGATGCTAAACCCTCTCCCCAGAGCAGAGATCCCTCACAGAATCCTACCTCCCTCCACACAGCAGCTCTGGCAGGGGCATTTCCATTTCCAGCTTAACAAAAGGCCCTGACCTCCCTCCCTCGAATGCCTGCAGATGGCTTCAGAGATTTCACATCAGACACTCAGCTGCAGTTTCCTCTGCCTGACATATCTGGTATGTCATTGTCTCAGCTGTGAACAGGGGAAGATACATCCTCAAAGTCCCTTTTCCTCCTTCACAGCAGTCCTTAATGACGCCTGTTAACAAAGCCTTGAGGAGTTTATAGTGAAGTGAATTGTACCAACCAAGTGAAATCGGAAGAAAAAAATCAGCATATAAAGTTGGTCATGCTAAACTGACAGTCTGTGTTCTGAACAGTGTCCAGGGAACCAACCCTCACTTCCTAATGCCTCCCACATGCTTAAAAGGCAGGAATCACAGCTGCCTCAGCATGTGCACACCGTAGGGTGAGGTGCAGTTCATCTTCCAGAAACAAGTCCTTCCGAGCTGAAAATGGCCTTTCACACATGACAGTTTTACTCCACTGAAAAGTTCTTAAAGGAAAAAAAAAAAATCCTACCAGAGATCCAAAGGTCAGAAAAGATCCAAAGCTCAGTCAGAAAAGGGGAAAGAAGAGGTTAAATAATGACTGCTGAGCTGCATGAGATTCATGGTGCTAGACTCAGTGAGTCTAGGCCATTTCAGGAATGGGAAGGGAAAGGGAAAAGGGAAAGGGAAAGGAAAAGGGACAAAGAAAAAGGAAAAAAGAAGATGAAGAAGGAAAAGGAAAAGGGGAAACAGAAAAATAAGAAAAAGAAAAGAAGAAAAAAAAGAAAAAAAGAAAAAATAAAAAAGGAAAAAAAGGAAAAAAGGAAAAGAGGAAAAGAGGAAAAGAGGAAAAGAGGAAAAGAGGAAAAAAGGAAAAAAGGAAAAAAGGAAAAAAGGAAAAAAGGAAAAAAGGAAAAAAGGAAAAAAGGAAAAAAGGAAAAAAGGAAAAAAGGAAAAAAGGAAAAAAGGAAAAAAGGAAAAAAGGAAAAAAGGAAAAAAGGAAAAAAGGAAAAAAGGAAAAAAGGAAAAAAGGAAAAAAGGAAAAAAGGAAAAAAGGAAAAAAGGAAAAAAGGAAAAAAGGAAAAAAGGAAAAAAGGAAAAAAGGAAAAAAGGAAAAAAGGAAAAAAGGAAAAAAGGAAAAAAGGAAAAAAGGAAAAAAGGAAAAAAGGAAAAAAGGAAAAAAGGAAAAAAGGAAAAAAGGAAAAAAGGAAAAAAGGAAAAAAGGAAAAAAGGAAAAAAGGAAAAAAGGAAAAAAGGAAAAAGGAAAAAAGAAAAAAGAAAAAAGAGAAAAAGAGAAAAAGAGGAAAAAAAGTTCCGCTACATTTCTCGTAGCCCATAATACTGGTGAACTTTCATTTTCTGGTGAGTTCAGTTTTCCCCTTCAGCATGATCTCTTACTCACCAGAACTTCAGGACCATGAATTATGGCTTACAGAAACAGCTCCATAACACTTCAAAGCACCTTACAGCAGCAATCTCTCCATGAAAGGCCTCCTGTCCATTCTCCACCCCAGCCACACCACCCAAAGTGTGTCAGCAGCCCCACTGCGTTAGTGGAGGACAATGGAAAAGCCTTACAGCTGTCACGTTAAAAGCTGTACCAGAAATAGGTGGGTGTTGCCTTTTTACTGTAGAGAAAATAAGTGTCTGATTGCAATATCAACAGAGAAGTCTTTACAGGAAAATTTTGCAGCTATCCAGGCAAGATTCTCAGAGCACCAGCTCCTTCAGTGGTGTGTAGGCATGGAGGCATCTGCCTTTTGTGTTCCTTCACTTTCACCTAGGCCTTTTGGTTAATGAGCAAATAAAACATGAATTGACACGGTGCCATACGCCCCAGACCTTTTTATCTAGCATCAAAACACAGACTGCTTTAGAAACAACACTGTAAAGCCTTCTGAGTTGCAAAACACAGCTAAAGGAAGTTTCACCTGCTCTGCTGAACTATATCAAGAATCTGGAGCACTATCCCTCCACAAAAAAAGCCTGTAATCAAAATATGAAGATGTGTTAGCAAACACAACAACAGGAAACAGAAAATCTCTTCATGTAAATTTATGATTTTGAAATAATTTGTACTACCCCAGGTATGTTACAACAGCAACCAACCTGTCCACAAGATCTTGTAGAGTTTCTAGAGAGAGAAAACTTAAATATAAAAAAAAACCCAAACCAAACCTATAACATAACATACAAATATTAAAAATAAATGCTGGAGCTTTTATGGTCTTCAATAGGATGTTTAGATTAAACTAGAATACAGCCCTGTCTGCAGAGAGATGAAAGAAACCTAAAGGAATTTTGGTCAGACCAGCCCTCTGGAAGACTCCAGTCTAACTCCCTGCACAGAGCAGGACTCACCCCAAAGCAAGGTTTGCTCAGCAGCTTCTGAAACTCAGCAAGGATGAGATCCCCCAGCCTCTGGTGCTGTGTCCTGTGCTCCAGCCCCCACCACCTCGTCTGGACTCTGCAGTATCTCTGTGTCTTTCTTGTGCTGGGAAACCCCAAAACGGACCCAGTAGTTCAGGTATGACCCCCTGAGTACCAAATAGAGATGAACAAACACTTCCCTCCACGTGCTGGCTGCACTTTTACCAATGCAGCCCAGCCTGTGGTTGGCCTCCACTGCAGGAACATCTCCAGGTCACACGGGGAGCTGTGGCAGAAGGGTTGCAGAAGCCAGAGGAGACAGCACCCACTGCTCCTCCACTCACACACCCACTCACCTCACCGTGAGCCCTCACTGGGGACATTTACCTTTGGTAAAGCCACACTGACTGTTCCCAGTTACCTTCCTGTCCCTTGGCCTGGTTTGGAGAAGGATCTGCTCCAAAACTTCCCCAGGACTGAGGTGAGACTCAGCCTCTCATTTCCTGGATCCTCCTTCTTGCCCTTTCTGAAGGTGGGTATGACACTCGCCTCTTCCAGGATCCTTCCCCAGCTTCCAAAGATGATGGAGAATGGCCTTGCAATGACATCAGCCAGCTCCCTCAGTGCCCTCTGCTCTGTCCTCTCTGCTCTGACAGGGCTCTGTATGTTCAGTTTCCTTGAATGACCTATAATTTTATCTTCTTCTAATATATCTCTCCCAAATTCTCCCACTAGACGTGAGGACCAGGCAGGTCATGCTAGGGAAGCCTGGGGCTTCTTTCTATGTCCTTTGTCAACAAGACACCCAACCCATTCAGCAGTGGGACAATGTTTCCCAACTCCACCCTTGCACATTGAAGCAATATGTCTGTGTCCCTCCTGGGCAGCCCATCCCTGCTTTCACTTTCTGTGCACTTAATTTCCTTCATTTGAGTTTAGTCACGAGTTCCCTGTCCCTCCATGCTGGCCTCCTGACATGCCTACCTCACCTCTTGCAAACCAGGCTGGGCCCTTCTATTTGAGGAGATCCTCCTTGAAGGTTTAGGAGCTTTCCTGGGCACCTTTGCTCTCTGTGGGCAGCCTCCTTTGCAATCTCACCTGACCCCTGAACACACCAAAGTCCCATTTCCTACTGCCAGAACAGTTTCTCTGCTGCTTGCCTTCCTCACTTTTCTCAAATCCACCAGGTTGTGATTCCAGCAGCCAAAGCTGCCATCAGCCACCACATCCCTACCAGTCCTTCCCTGTGCATTACCAGCAGATCCATCACCTCTCCCAGCTCAGCACTTTCATAAAAGATGAACTGACCATTAGACCTTATGGTGAAGCTCTTTCTGCTTTCTTACCCCTTCATCTTCTGACCTGTGTAAACCCTGTTTGACCCCTCACTAAATCATGGGATCCCTGCATCAACTGCACTGGAGCCCTCATCATATCAGCTAATCCTAATACCAGAAGAATGAAACTCAGCTGCAAGGGAGGGGAGGCAAAAAATCCCCCACAGCTGCAGGATCTAATCCTTTCCTGTGTGCCCTCCTGGGCAGACCCCTCCAAAGAGTGCTGGGCAAGCTGGGGGCGTTCTGTGCCCTGCCTCCACCCTGGTCCTCCTAGTTTAGCCTTTTAGGTGCACCATCATCCCCCTCTTTTTATTCCTTGTCCCATGGAATCACTCCTGCTCCTGAGTCTGGCACTCCAGCCCTCCCCAGCAGCAAGGGGCACACAGCAGAAAGATGACAGAGTCCAACCATGCCGTGGTGTTCGAGGCAAGAGGCAAAAGCTGGAGGTTGCATGTGAAACCAAAGGTCTTGATTGGGGTGAGAACCCACTGACAAAGATGAAGGCAAGAGAGAGGCAGAGACACACTGGGTCCCACAGTCCCCACGGGTGTGCTCCCCCCTCTGTGCCCACCCTGCAGGGTGGATGTGAGTGGGTGTCCTCTAAGGTACAATTGCACGGCCATTGGGAACAGAGTCAGGCAAAACCTGCTGTGAAACAGAAACAAGGGTTAAATGTCTGGCAGAAGGTGAAAAGAGGCTGGATCCAGTGGCAGCAGCTCCAGTGCACACCCCAACAGCCAGCCCTGTGCCAAGCCCTCGGCAGAGGAACAGTCTCCAGGTCCTGTGCCCACAAGAACTGCCTGGTGCTGCTGGGGGGTCACCATCCCCTCGTGGTGGGCAGGCTTTCCAGCACTGACGTGGGGGATTTCAGCCTGAGGAACAGGCAGGGATGCAGGGCTCTCACAGCATCCCCTGCAGTGCAGCAGGGAGGACGTGCTCCCACAGCCACCCCAGCAAGTGCTGGCAAAGCTGGGGTGCTACCCATGCTCCCGGGTCAGAACTGTGACACCCCCTTTCAGGTCTGAGACCCAGGCTGGACAAAGTGCTGAACAACCTTGTACTGGACACATGACAGCACCTCAATATTTCAGTGCCTGGATAAGGATGAGGGATGAGGATCCTGGTAAGGATGAGGGACCTTCAGCTCCTGCTTGGGTGCTTCAGAAGAAATACCAGGACTCGCTCCAGCCCTGTCACACACACACACACACACACACAAACACACACACACACACACACACACACCGTGTATCTCGTTCTCAGACTGCTGCTGGAGGGATCCTGTCCTTGCAGAGCCGCTAGGGCAGCTACTCCGCCGGAGTACTCTGGAGCTACTCTGCCCTCGCGTGGTGTGTGGACAGCTCTGTAGGAACGCCCCTCACCCCATCTTTCTGGGCATCCCTGTATCACATCCTGATATCATCCCTATCAATCTGTAGGTGTTGTACTCCTTTGCACATGGGCTCACGGACTACTCTTAAAGTACCTGACAGATGACATCCAACACACACCTAACTCCCACCCAGACACACATGGCATTTTGAAGATGAGCATAAGATCACCAGAAGCATTTCTCAGATCACACTTATGAGACTTCTCCTGCAATATTCCTGAAGAAAACCCCCCCGACACTGGAAGCTTAATACCCAAAAGTCATTTTAAATTGACTTAAAGACCCCACATAAGGGACAGAGCCAAGAAGAATATAAAAAATCATTCAAAGCCCCAGCCCAAGAAACATTCTGTGACTCCTCTGAAAGCTGGAAAAAATTCTCAGCTACAGATGCAGCATACCAGAAGCCACAGCCAAAGGCAGTTTTGAAAATATATAGATCTAAGGCCCCACCAAAGCAATTTACCAAATGCCTCAGTCATCCCATCGAAGGGACATTTAGAAAATGACCATAGGGCACTACTGATGAAACAATTGTGCAAATTGTTGAGGCAGTTGTAAAGCTGCCCTAGAGTCAGATCATATGGATTTACTGTGAACATCTTGGAGATTCTAAAATCTCCCCCAACACCACCCCAGAGAAGCCATTTTGGAAAAGATCTGTTAGGTCAAAGCACAGCCATAAACACCCCATTAAAAGGACCATAAAAAAGAACAACAAAAAACCCAACCAAAAAATCCCACAAAGCATCCAGTATTAAAAATCTTTTGTGTGATTTTTGGAAGCATTCTCATGGGGGCCTTTTGAAGGGATTTATACAATGATCACTCAATTTTTTACAGGCATATTTACAATGGCTCCTCTGTGGGGATTTGGGTTTACTCTTGATAGTTCCTTGGCAGTATTTTTGGTCTCTTCGGCGTGTTTTCACAATAGCTCCATGATGGAGGTGGGGTATTTTTACAAGAGGCATTTCAGAGATTTTTTTGAGACAGTTTACATAATGGTTATGTAATGGTGTCTTGGGGGAGGATCAGAGATTTGATTTAAACTGTCTGAGTGATGTTGGATTTGCAAGTGTTTTCCCTGCTCAGTCTCCACGCGTTGGACCACGGCCTCCAGTTCATGCCATGAAGAGCACGGAGAAGTCAATCACAGTCACGGGATTCCACTGCTGACTCCACTGCACAGAAGGGGTTACAACAGCCACAGTGGACACAACACCACCCTGCAGTTCATGGAGGGAAAAAACCTGAATCCACTCTGAATTTTTCCATGGTTACAGACTGCAAGAATCCCCAACTGATCATCTGTCATGGTCTGTCAGTGAGCCAGGCCAACACTGGCTCCCTGGCAGCTATCAGTCCCCTACAGAAAAAGCAAAGGGGGATGACTGGGGTGGCCCTTGGGGGCCAGGTGCAGCTTCTCTTGGAGATGCTCCTGAACGTGACCCAGCAAAGCAGCCAAGGCCCAACAGGTGATGCACCATGTTCCTAGGCTGAAAGTCTAGCCAGTCTTCCCTGGCTGCTGCTTCGAAAAGGAGAAGTGTTCCTGACATGAGCCTTGCCCAAAATTGCTGCTTCTCTGGCCAGAGAAGGCAAAGCTCTGAGATGACAGTGGGGGAATCTCCACTTAGTCAGGGGATGTGCAACCTTCTGACTCCTTCTCTGGGCTTCAGACAGGGACCATCACCTCCAGCAGCACATCTCCTCTGGACTGAGCCATGTTTTCTCACCCTGTGCCCTCCCTGTTCGTGCTGTTAGTGCCCACACACACACAGCCAGACCTGAGGCTGTCCTTAGGGACATTTGAAATGTTTAGATCATGGAAATCATGGTAGCCTGGGCAAAAGCCTTATGTCTGGCTAGGAGGCAGGCTCTCTTGTTTGCCTCTGCAGTCTTCCCTCTTCCCCCACTGCCCTGACAGCCAGGATGAGTTTCTCACCCAGGGATCCAGTTGGCTTGCTGCACAGTGAAGCCAGGTTGTAAATCAACATGTAAGAAGTGGAGGATTGAAGAGTCTGGGTTCTGCCACGATCACAGCCACAATAATCTTGCCCATCCCAATCTGGTAAACCACTGCTGAAGAAGAATCTGGAGTGGCTTGCTCCTGCTCCAGGCTTGGAGGAGAGCTCCAGTGCCCCAACACTGGTCTCGTTTTCCAGGAATGTCAGTTGCTGTGACATAAGAAATCACCTCTTCCTGCAAACCTTGCCTTGTTCTCAGCTGAAGAACATCCGTCAGGTGGCTGGACTGGAAAAGAATGAAGACATTTCTTCACTCAGGGCTTGTAATAAGAACTGAAATGCAGTAATGGACTTTTTCTCCTAGAAAATACAACACAAGGATTGAAAACAGACTTGCAGGTCCTCAGTCGAGCAGCTCAGTGCAATGCCTAGCTGAAACCAGTAGGCACTTTGAGTTCTGTGGCCTTTGACTGCCTCTAGCTGGCAGAGATTATTCTCTAGTGGATAGATATCCTCCAGAGGATGATCCCAAATCTGGTGACGGGTTTTGTCAGATTTGACCTAAGAGGCTCACAGTCAACCCAGTTCCAACCTGTCTTCCTCTGCCTTCCCCAAACCACTCCTCCTCCCACAACAACACCACAATTCTGTGTGCCCAGCAAGCAGGAGAATCTAGAGCTCTTGCACATCTTCAGTCCTGAACAGAGCTCAGTCCAGCTGGTGGTCGGTCAGAAGCAGTGTTCCCCAGGGCTCAGTTTGGGCTGAGTCTTGTTTAACATCTTTATCAACAATCTGTATGAAGGGATCGAGTGCACCAGCAGTAAGTCTGCAGGTGACACTGCACTGAGTGAGAGTGTTGATCTGCTCAAGGGTGGGGAGGCTCTTCAGAGGGATCTGGAGAGGTGTGAGCAATGAGCCAAGGTCAACTGTATGACGCTCAACAAGGCCAAGGGTCCTTCACTTGGGTCACAACAACCCCAGGCAGCACTCCAGGCTCGTGGAGCAGTGGTTGGAAAGCTGCCTGCTGGAAAAGGACCTGGGGGTGTTAGTGGCCAGCTGGCTGGACATGAGCCAGCAGTGTGGCCAGGTAGCCAAGAAGGCCAATGGCATCCTGGCCTGGGTCAACAACAGTGGGCAGGAGGAGTGAGGAGATGGGGCCCCTGGACATGGCATGTGGACACTGAGGAGGCCACAGCTTCAGTACTGGGCTCAGTTTTGGCCACAACAGGATAAGAAAGACATTGAGGAGGGAGAGCAGGTCCAGAGAAGGGCAACCAAGCTGGTGAAGGGTCTGGGGAACATGGCTTGTGAGGCGCTGAGGA
>NW_008600703.1:32738-36536 GCF_000691845.1 Merops nubicus
TGTAGTGAGGTGGGTGTTGGGCTCTTCTCCCAAGTAACTAGCGATAGGACAAGATGAAGTGGGTTTAAGTTGCACCAGGGGACATTTAGACTACATACTAAGAAGAATTTCTTCCCTGACAGAGTGGTGAGGCCTTGGCCCAGGCTGCCCAGGGAGGTGCTGGAGTCATCATCCCTTGAGGTGTTCAAAAAACATGTGGACATGGCACTTCAGGACATGGTTTAGTGGTCATGGGAGTGTTGTGCTGATGGTCAGACCTGATGATCTTAGAGCTCTTTCCCAACCACCATGATTCTCTGGAGAGCAGAGTCGTGCCTGCAGCTCACAGGGCGAGCCCCTGGGGTGAATGAAAGCAGAGGAGGCTGGCCTGGCTCTGTCCTACCTGTCTGTGATGCACCCTCAGCTCTTCCAAAATCCACTTATCCGTGCCCTGAAGTCCCTGTGCTCCCTGCGACAGTCCTGCTTGTCTCAGCCACATCAGTCCTTTTCCCAGAGACACACTTGTGGAAGATCTGCATTTCTCAGCCTGCTCCAACGGCAGCTCTGAGTGAGGAGCAGGACAGTGAGGAAGGGATCAGAGACCAGCCACCATCCACAAGAGACAGCAACTGCAGAGCCTCCCAGGGTGGGAGTGCAGGCACTGCACTGCTGGCCCCAGGTGAGGTGGGCTGACTTGCCTCTGAGGAGACAGACTGAGCACCTTTGAGAGAAGAAGGGCAGGAGAGCCTGAGATTTTGGGCTTCGTGGGGATCTCACCCCAGTGTACTCTATATTAATTCTGGGGCAAACCAGATGTGATTTGCAGCATGAGAGGCAGTGTGACAGCAGCTTTGCCAGCATGTTCTTGTGCAGGAGACGCTGAGCTAGGACATGTTGCAGTTCTGGTGAGCCAAGGCAGTGCCTCTACTGGGTAACTGCTTCCCTGAGAGCACAGGGAGAGGAGAACATCTCCCATGAGTGCTGTGTTGTGGCCAGGCCACCCTGCAGGGCAGCCCTGGGGCATGGGGAGCCAGGCTGGCACGGACAGCTCTGCTGCACGTGGGATTCAGTGCCAGCTACTCCAAAAGTCATGCTGCACAGAGCACCAACAACACTTCAGTGTCAGTCCTCACCCCAGCTGCCCCTTCAGCTACACCACAACACGGGTGTCACCTCCACTCACCAGGCTGGCACTGCCCCTGTGGCCAGAGGTGTCTAGGTCAGAGGCAGCCTGAAGGAGCAACCCAAAAGGAATCCTACAGATAAGGATCTCCCAGATTTCTTCCCCATACTGGGGACTGGGACCTTTTTACACAATCTCAGAGGACACTCCAAAGATAGGACAACAAGGCATGGAATTTAGCTCTGTGGACATTAACATGCACAATTTAGCTCAGAGGTCTAGAGAGCTCTGGAGGTCTCTGCTCCCACCCCACTCAAAGCAGAGGCAACACCAAAATTCCATTCCCTTGCTCAGGTCCTTGTCCAGGTAGCCTGTGGGTGTCTCTGGGAGCGTGGTGCATTCTCACAGCATGTTCTAGGCAGCATCACTGTCATGTGATGGAGCCACACTCACACAGGGATGACAGGTACATTTTCCAAGCCTCTATAAATATTGCCTTACTCAGCAACAGTGTTACTGCCATTAACATAGAATCATAGGATCAGTTCAGTTGGAAAAGACCTTTAAGATCATCAAGTCCAACCATTCACCCAACACTACCCAGTACACCCCAAAGTGCCTGAGCACCTCATCTACATGGCTTTTAAACACCTCCAGGGATGGTGACTCCACCACCTCCCTGGGCAGCCTGGTCCAACACTTGACAACACTTTCAGTGAAGAACATTTTCCTAATATCCAACCTAAACCTCCCCTGGTGCAGCTTGAGGCTGTTTCCTCTTGTCCTGTCACTTGGTACTCAGGAGAAGAGGCCGACCCCCACCTGGCTCCAGCTCCTGTCAGGGAGTTGTAGAGGGCAGTAAGGTCTCCCTTGAGCTTTTTCTTCTGACTAAGCAACCCCACTTCCCTCAGCCACTCTTCACAAGACTTTTGCTCTAGGCCCTTCACCAACCTTGTTGCCCTTCTCTGGATGTGTGCCAGAACCTCAGTGTCTTTCTTGCAATAAGGGCTCCAAAATTGAACACAGTATTTGAGGTGTAACCTCCCCAGTGCTGAGCCCAGGGCCACCATCACCTCCCTGCTCCTGCTGGACACACTATTTCTGACCCAGGCCAGGATCCCATTGGCTTTCTTGGCCACCTGGGCACATTGCTGGCTCATGGTCAGTTGGCTGTCAACCAACAACCCCCAGGTCCTTCTCCAGCAGGCAGCTTTCCAACCCCTCCTCCCCAAGCCTGGAGCGGTGCCTGGGGCTGTTGTGACCCAAGGGCAGGACCCAGCACTTGCCCTTGTTGAACATCACACAGTTGACTTTGGTCCATTGATCCAACCTCTCCAGATCCCTCTGAAGAGCCTTCCTACCCTCAAGCTTATCTACACTCCCACTCAGCTTCATATCATCCACAAACTTACTGACAGTGCCCTTGATCCCCTCATCCAGACCATTGATAGAGACATTAAACAGAACAGGCCACTACTGAGCCCTGGGGACACCACTTGTGTGCCCAAAAACTAACAACATGTACCTACTTCACCAACATCCAGTGTAAGGACTTTCTGTGTGATATTTTTCATCCACTGTGACACAAAGTTTAATTTCAATATGCAGTTTTTACTGTGGCTACCTTCGTTTTCCCTAGGTGTAAAAAAAAATAACCACCTTCTTGAAAAAAAAAATAAGGGAATCATGGATTTTTTTTAAAACAGGGCAGAAATTTCACATATATCCCTGGAAAATCAACACGAGGTGGATGCAGAGACTGATTTGCTGTGTCTCCCCTCCTGGCTGCACGCCCATTTCCCAGCTCCAGCTGCTGGCTCTTGCCAGTCCTTTGCTTGCTAGATTAGTACAGCTAAGTCCAACAAATCCTCCAAACTCTTGTTCCACAGGCAGCCTCAGAATGGACTGATCCTACCTCTCTGAGGAGCAAGTTTATGAATTAATGCTCAGCCTCCAGGCCAGGATAATATCCTAACCTCCGTCCACAGATTTAACTCAGAATTTGTTCTCCATCTAGCTGAGGATTTATCTAACAAGGACTCTAAGCCCACTTCTGGCTGTAGGTGTAGCCCCAGGTTTTGAAGGCACCCCCAGGCAGCCGGTGGGATGGAAAGGAGCTGGAGGGCAGGGGAAGGCTCAGGGCTCAGCTGGATGTTCTGCTGGGGGGGCTGCCTGTGTGGGAAGGGCTCGGAAGCAGCACTCTGGGATTCCAGAGAGGGGTTCAGAGCCCTCACCCCCCTCCAGCTTTCAGAGCAAGCTGTAAGAATCGATGTTCATACTGTTAAAAGCCATGGATTAAAGTCCTGTTGATGACCTGTTATTTGGACGTGCATTGAACTGTGGCAAATTATAATTAAAAAAGTGTATTTTCCAGAATACAATGAACGACCCCAAAAAGGGGTTTCAAATGAAAGTTTCTTTGTAAACCCCACTTGTAACTACACAGCAGCATTCACTGCTTCTGATATCTAAAACTCCTCCCCAGGGGCCTGCACACTCAGGTATTTTCTGTTTCACAGCCTGAAAACCAAAAGCAATGGGGTCTCTACCGGCTGACACCCACCCAGCGCCCTTCCCGACGGCTTCCGGCAGCTACCACGCAGAGCTCTCCTTGCAAATAAAAGCAGTCTCGGGGAGGCTCGGTCAGCAGGCCCAGGGAGTCACCCCCGAGCAGGGACCAAGCGGGAGGGCAGCGG
>NW_008600704.1:0-17510 GCF_000691845.1 Merops nubicus
CCAGCTGTCTGTAGAAGGCCTCATCAAAATCTTCTTCTTGGTTTTGTGGTCTGTAGTAGACTCCCACAACAGTTTCACCCTCCTTTGCATGTCCCTTAATTCTTACCCACAAGCTTTCAACCTGTTACACCTCCCCACCTGGATAGCACTCAATACATTTCAGTTGCTCTCGCACATAAACAGCAACCCCACCGCCTCGCCTTGTTGCTCTGCCTTTCCTAAGTAGGAATAAATATGATATACCCATAGTCAGATTTAAAAGAACTAGAAAATAACCTCATCTTTATTAAGTCAGTTACCAGGAAGTGTAAGAAAAGAGCTTTAACAACAAGTACCATACAAGTAGTACAAATGCATTTGGCTGATGCAAGAGACAATTTAAGGCCTGGCAGTGGGGAAATTAAAAGCAGTGCCTTGAACAAATAGGAGAAGGAATAGATTAAGACATTTTTTTTTTATTCGTCTGAAGCTTTTATTAAAAATACATTCATTTAAAAATATGAGAAGGGATGAATATGTTTAAATATCTTTTTTGTGTGTGTGTCATTTAATGAGCGTATGAATGAAGTTAACAACTGAAACCCAGGTAACAAGAGTGTATTAAATTTATTTTGCTTTAGGCTGTAGGTCCTAAGGGCTTTTCTAGTTCAACAGCCATTGTGACAGAGGAAAATTTGTGGTATCTTTACAGTACACGTTTGAAATGTGGTTTTGTTTCTAACAAATATGTCAAGAAGAGTCAAGATGCAGATGTTTCAGAAAATAAATTCTTCTGAAAAAGACTTGACATTGTGAGCTGGCACATAGAATAACACCTGTTAATTGGAAAATCTGATGAGCATACCACAGCCATATAACTACTACATCCTGCTTTGCAGAGGTGCCTTCATGGTGTTAATATGAGGCACAGTATCATAAATGCTGCCTACATCTTCTCCACCACTTAATAGTACAGTACTACTGTAGGACTTAAACTTACTCTTGGTGTCCTAAAAGAACTATTATTGGTAAAAGAATGATCAAGAGCCTAAGTTTTAACTGAGGATGGATGGCTTTTAGCTTTTATACACCTGTTTGAGATGATTGCCTGGCTCTAAGAAATCTTATTTCAGCCCCAGGACAGTTGAGTGAGCGATTTGTCCATTACAGTACAAACGGCTTCCATCCGGAGCTTCAAGAGAGTCTCAGAGAGCTCTGGTTAGTCAGGAAAACTTGGTAAGAGAAGTGAGGCATGCCAAAGACTACAAATTAGTCTAGCATCTGAGCTGGAATCAAATAAGACTTTGGAGGAAGAAGCTCTACTTCTTAAAGTAACAAGTGTTGCTAAAATCTGATTCTATGTAGAGCAGTTTATAGTGTGATTTTTGTGGTGAAAAACATGGTTCCAAGGTTTATAGATTCTAAAATAAGACTCCAGTCTGTATTTTTTTTTTTTTCCTTAATGGAAATAAAAACTTTCACTTTCAATTAGAAACAGTACAGAACAATGGTGCAGGTGGGAGGTAAGAATTAAGGAGTCTTCCAATTCTGGTGGCAAAGTATTTTTTCCATTCCTCCATCTTCCAACATGTAAAACTTCTGTATCTCTAACATACATTTTCTTGTAATTTTCATGGCTTTTTGTTTATGTTATAGGTCTAAAATGGCCTTGCTTTTATTTTAATCAAGAAAGGGCATGTGATTGTGTTTTAACTGGATACCTGCTAATTTAAAAATGTCAATTAGAATTAGTCTCTGCCTGTTGGCCGTTTTTCTGTGCAGCCATAATATAATAATTTCTTGATGCCTCTATTTCCACTGTCTGCATATCATCAGCTGAAACTGCAAGCCCCTTTTGAGAAAGAAACTAGCTCCCAGTACTTTGTAAAAAAGAGGCCTGGACTCAGCTGGAGCCTCTTTGCATTGCTCTTACACAAATAATACAAGAATAATTGAATCCCACCATTGACAAACCTAATAATCCAACCGCAGCTCCTTCAAACTCAGATGGTGCTGTTCTTGTACATGAGAGATGATCACAAGTTGTTGTGCTGATACAAGACAGACTTGGCTATTTGACTGCCAGTGCACTAAGGAGATGGGCATAGACCTTGGGTGGCTCCTTTGAGTGGAGACGTTGCTGTTAGACTCTTCCACCTTGGCAAGTTGTATTTCTCTGTCCAACCTATAGGTGCTTCTCAGTTGAAATTTCTAGCTCTTTTCATGACTGCCTGTTCCTCCATTTGAATTAGGAAGTCTGTAATAGAATTACAGAGTATCTGTGTCGGTACTGTTTACATAGCAGGCAGTATGCCAAAGGCTTGACAACGTCATAACTTAATTAAATGTGAGTGTATGGATGAACTAAAAGATAATTCAGTTGTGCTTAGGGTATATGGCCTCTGCTTACCTGTTTTCATGATTAACCTGCAGCTTCTTGGCCAGATATTTTTATCTTCTGCAGGCCAAGGTCTCTTTTGTGACGCTGATTACATCTGAATCCAGTTCACAGAAACTGTACGGTCACAGCACACTCTTCCAGCACTCTCTTCATGTTCTTTTACCTCTTCCAGTTTGATTTCCTTCTGTGGGGGACTGAGTCTGAGCCCCTCTTTCAGTGGAGATTGTCCTTCCCTTGTCAAAAGGAAAGCCACCCAGTGCAATGGACTGCCATTTTGCGTAAGTGTGACTGAACACCTGCAATATGTCTCTGGATATTTTTTTTTTTTCCCCCACTCTCATCATTTCCCTTTTCTCTGCCTTGGTTCCTATCTTCTCCTGTTACACTTTCCTCTTCACCAGTCTAGAGGGGTCTGGACAGGCTGGACCAATGGGTCGTGGTCAGTTGTATGAGCTTTAACAAGGCCAAGTGCTGAGTCCTGCACTTGGCCTCCAGCAACCCCATGCACAGCTCTCTAGACTTGGGGAGGAGTGGCTGGAAAGCTGCTCTGCAGAAAAGGGCCTCGGGGTGTTAATTGACAGCTGGCTGAGGAGCCAGCAGTGTGCCCAGGTGGCCAAGAAGGCCAATGGCATCCTGACTTGTGTCAGGAATAGTGTAGTCAGCAGGACCAGAGAAGTGATCGTCCCACTGTACTCGGTACTGGTGAGGCCACATCTTGAGTACTGGGTTCAGTTTTGGGCACCACAGTACAAGAAGGACATTTTGGTTCTGGAGAGGGTGCAGAGAAGGGCAACAAAGCTGGTGAAGGGTCTTGAGGATAAGCCCTATGAGGAGTGGCTGAGGGAACTGGGGTTGTTTAGCCTGAAGGAGAGGAGGCTGAGTGAGACCTTATCACCTTCTACAACTACCTGAAAGGAGGTTGTAGAGAGGCTCGTGTTGGCCTCTTCTTACATGCCCCAGCTGACAGGACAAGAGGAAATGGTATTAAGTTACACCAGGGGAGGTTTAGATTAGACATTAGCAAAAAAAATTCCTCACTGAAAGGGACTGGAACAGGCTCCCCAGGGAAGTGGTTGAATCACCATCCCTGGATGTACTTAAAAGCTGTCTAGATGGGGTGCTCAGGGATATGGTATAGAAATGGCCTGGCAGAGTTAGATAACAGTTGGACACGATGATCTTAAAGGTCCTTTCCAACCATAGTGATTCTGTGACTCTGTGTGATTATGTGATATATTCAATGTTATTGTTTTCACTGAAGCTGTTTCAGTTTTCTAATCCATAAGTCTCTTGCCCTTATTCCCTTTCTCTTCCCCTTTGGGAGGGGAGACAGGTTAACACAGAGTGGCTGTTATAGGTCTAGAGGCAGCCCTGACCCTAAACTATGACAATGGGACCTTCAGCAAGTTATCAATACATTTACTTTCTCACCTGCAAAATGGGGTGATACATTTCTATTATCCAGTGGTTTGCTTTTTTTAGTGCCTTGGAGTCCTTGGATTCAGACTTAATAATGAAAAATTGTTACTCTGGTTGAGTCCATGGGTTTTGAAATGGCATAAATGGATTTCGGAGGCTTTAGCAGTTAAATGTTCAAGGAGAAATCAGCGTAATCTACTGTGAAGTTTCCTGAATGCCTTCACACATATTTACTGACAGTAGAATAGCTTTTAGCTATAGGCTATGCCTGAACGGATTGGGATGGCAGCCTGCTGCTTTCTTTTCCTTTAGCAGTACAGGTAGAGTCAAGGAGACAACTGCCCAGCCACTGTGAGCCCTGTGTGGCTCTGCCTCTTCTCTGGACCTTCCAGGCAGGTTTCCCAGTGTCCAGTTCTTACAGTTAGCTGTGAGTGAATATTTACTCGGTCTGATAAACTTTTATAACTAAGTTCTGCCATTTATAACATTGAAGCAGGTCTTGCATTGAATCAATTAAACCATAAATGGTCAAATTCTCAGTTTGATGGAAATGATGAAATCACACCCAAGACAGTTATATCTCCTCATTTAGATGGTTGATACCAGCCAAAAGACTACAAAAACAGGTACCCCACCAAAAGACTTAAAAAAAAGGTGCCCCAACAGTGTGGTTAGTCAAAAAAGAGAGCTGTTTCCCAATGTATGTGTGAACAGTGTGATTGCAAGTGGAGCTTTTGGTGAGATCATTCCATGTAACGGATGCATGAAGTGTAATTTTTATTCTTAAAGTATTTTGAAGCTTGCCAGGTTAGAATAATTTCTCAGGGGTACCAAAATGTACTACATAGCTAGAGGCCACAGTTCTGAGCTGTAGCACTTGGATAAAAGTTCATTTAATGTGACAAATGGGTTTATATTAGCCTAATGCTTTCAAAAGATTGTTTTATATTGTAATTGGTTATCAATAATTTATGTTATGCGTCAACAGGAACAAAAACAGTGACTAATTCAATAATGCGTAAAAAGTAAAATACTTATTATTTTATTATTTTCTGCAGTAAGTAATAAGTTTTCTGTTATACTCTCATGAGATTATTCTCTCCAATAAATATGAACTGAGCCTTTGCTTCTCTTGCATCTTTGTCCCTCAGATTTATTAGGTCCAAATAACTCATTTTGTCATCTGTGATAGAGGATGGTGTGTCTGGATATTGACCTTCTGGCAACTGACTTGCATTGGACAATGAGCAAAGCTGTAATCAAAGCAGAATTTAAAAGATTATTCCTAACTTCATAAACCATAGTCTCTTGACATTTAACCAGCTTGCTGCTTCTCTTCCACTGGATTTGTAAGATGTATGTGGACATTGTAAGCAATGAAAAAGGTTGTGATTGTGGGAATGGGCATGAAGTGGTCTAGCCGAATACCTTTGAGGTGTTTCGTTACTGGCCATCTCAATGGCTCTGAAACACCTTGGGGCAGCCTCAGAAAGATCCCAGGAGCTTCGCCCCTCGGAGTTGCTATGGCCAAAAGCTGGATGTATGAGCCTGTGAAGGGAATCTACAACCCAGAAAGAGGTTCCTGAATTACCTTTACATTGAGCAGTGAGGGTTATGCACTTTAAATAATCTTCTCAATAGCAGACGTTTTGGGCCTAGCTGGATGTAAACTGTGAAAGAAGAAGCAGTATCTTCTCATTCCTGCAGGGTGGCAGCAACAGCCTGGCAGGTCACAGTGCCGTGTAGACCACAGCACCAGCAGTGCCTAGGCAAAAAAACAGTCAATTCCTGGGCTCCCTGCCTGTGTTTGGGATTGTTTCTGCCAACAGCAACTCATGATATGTTGGGGTTTCTGACATTTTGAATACCCACAAGGATAAAACTACCATCATTTTGGCCTTCATTGTCTGTCACCTGTGCAACTGCTCAGCTGTCATGGTTTAATGGGAAGGGGCTTAAGGGACCTTGATAAGGGAGCAACAGGAGCCCTGGTAAAACCCAGCTGTGGTTGAGAAACACAGCGTCTAGGTGGTCCTTTGTGACATGGTTCAGTGGTGGACTGGTGGTGCTGGGTTAATGATTGGACTTGATGATCTTAAAGGTCTTTTCCAACCTAAATTATTCTGTGATTTTTATGGACAACGGGGCAATATATCAGCTGGAATTACAGGATTGTAGGTGACAAAGGCCAGCAGGCAGAGACTTTTGATCTCTTATGCCTGCAACCATTTGATAAGTAGGAACAGCAGAAGTAAGACAGAATATCCCAGGGCATGCTGGGCACGTACCGAGTCTCATTAATGGCTTTAGCTAACAAACAGGATGATATTTCTGAAACTCTGTATAGTAGTAATGTTTTAATATGTTACATTTTAATTCTTAATGTTATGTTTGACTAGGGAAGGAACATCTGATAAGCTCTGCCTTTACTGAGCTCTGGGAAAAGCTAGCCAGCGTGTTATGCAGACTATGTTATGCTGTGGATAACTAGGGAGAAATAAACCTCAGACTCCTTGCAATGGCTCGAGACTTCCCCAGTGTTGGAGGTGAAATTGAATTTTGCCACAAAAAAGGATGAAAACAAAACAATTGGAACGCACTGGCTCTTCTAGAAAATACCTCACTGGCATCTGGGGCAAGTGTGATGAAGAGAATATGATTACCCTCCACTTCCCTCCCTTTATTCTGCTCTATGTCTAATATAAAGACACTTGTCTAAATTTCAGACCTTCTATTTCAGGGGTTGGGCACCCGCGCTGATGGGGCGAAGGCTAAGCTGGGTGTGCAGCAGCGTGGCCACCCCAGCTTTGACTGGGACTGGGGAGGTGGGTCAGGCAGAATCTCACAAGAGCGGCGTCTACCCCTCTGTGTGTGTTAACAATGGCAGCTGAGTCACCTCAGCCTCCCGGCAGCGGGGCTTCGGCTGGTCACGGAGGGCTCACGGCCAGGCGGGCAGGAGCATCTGCAAAATTTGATACGCACACGGGACGAGCTTGTGCTGGCAGCTGATGCTGGGCCATTTCTGCAGATGCCTTACTGTCCTACATTTAAATGATCAGCATCCAGGTTAGTCTGTGGTTAATTTCTCAGTCCTACCAGAATGCAAAGAAACTAGAGAACTAAACAGAGCAGGCAAAGTGATGTGGAATAAGCAGAAGAGTCTTTGTAATTAGTGCCTAAAGGTGTCCTGTAGCCTTCTGCACAACAGTGTCTGATTGACAGATGGGCCAGGAGAGAGTCAGACCCAAGTGTGTGAGCTGCAGTGGTATGAAGGAGCAAGTGAGCCTTTCTCCTGTTGGATTCCAGGTATGGGAAAGCTCCAGCAAGGAGTGAGAAACTGGAGTTCAATCATAAGCTTCTTTTTTCACTCCCTCTGTGACCTGTCTCAGCTGCAAAAAGCAGAAACAATTTTAAAACTGAACCGATGCTTCTGCTCATATTTTTGTTTTGGACTCATACCGGCTTATCCTCTCCCTCTTGTCAGATACAATCATAAAAATGTTACAGAAGTTCAAATAGGATTTGAGAATGGCTTCTGGAGAAAAGCCTTTCCCAATTTATTTTCTTTATTCCATATACTAGACTTCTGATTACTTTTTAATTTATTTTTTATCTGTATTTTTTTTGTTATAAAAATTGTGTCCTTTAATTTTGAATTATCTTCTCTGACTTTCAGTACTTTGATATCACACATTTTACTCTTGAACTTGAAACAACCTATGATAAAATAAAGGAATAGGAAGAATTGTTCATATAGCTCAGCCTGGGCCAGACAGCCTTTAAAATGATCCTAAGTGCCAATATAAATTTACCTTCTAATTTTTTGCTGTTGTGTAGTTACTATTTAAATTCTTGCAGGAGAATATTTTTGTAGTGATATTGCCAGACAGCTTGCAAATTTTTATGGATGTAAAAGAACTAATTTACTTTAGATTCAGCAAAGACAGCTGTACAGGCAGACCTCTCTCTGCTGCTAAGGTCTGTCAGGCTCAGGGGCTGCCAATGGGAATATTGGGTTCTGGTTTTCAAAGGATCAGAAGCTAAGCCTATGAAGAGCAGGGACTGTATCTACCCATTGTCGGGAGCTCTGGATATGTATGGGATATGCTGTATTTAACTCTGTGATTTGAATTCACATTCAAGTCAGATCTTTTTTGTATAACTGTGTGAAAATCTAGCCCATTTCCATCAGCCCAGAGAGGAATGCTCACGAGCTGAGCTGTTACCTTGATTGTGCTAAGCTTGGTGGTTTTACATTCTGTGCTGTGGCTATAAGCTGACTAATTTCTGATGCCACTCATTTCACTAATTTAAAAAATTCTAATATTTTTAGTTAAATAATCACAGCTAATAAACTGTCAAAGCATCAATTTAAATGCTTTATATTTCCATTGTCTCCTTGCCATCAGGTACCATTTGATATTCAAAGTTTTATAGCAATCAGACATTCTGTTTTTTTCCCCTGATCTGGGGACCTGTTGTAAACCTGACTGGTTTTATTTTTCTTTTCCTAGTAAATAAATGCTATGGGACAGACTGGTAGCAGGCCCAAATCAGTTTAATTCTACTAAAGTGAAAATAACTTTGCAGACTAAAACCAGCTTATAGTTTGGCTCAACATTCTTGAAATAATGATCCCATTCAAAATCCACACCCTGCCTGATGTTTTCAAGGCTGCCTTGATTTGAGTGTAGAAGTACAGGATGTCCATTGCGCACCTAATGATGTGTAGAAAATAACTATTTAAGCTAAGTGGAGCGTTGCATTTACTACTAGAAGCCATTTAAGAATTCAGATAACTGCTGCTACTTAAGCTGTGTTTATAATGTTTATCTAAATGCAAATGAGAACATTGCTGTTTATAAATGTGCTTGTCACTCAGGTTCACATACTTGGTCAGGAAAAACACTTTTATAAACTTTCTGATAGTATCTTACAAATCTCTAAAGTAAAGCTTCAATCAGTACAAGAAACAGATAAGGGTGTTTTGTTTTTTTTTTTTTTAATGAAAAATATTTGTTTAAAAAAACCTGCTTTAGTTTTTAGTAAATGTTGGTTGTATTATGTGTTTAGAACAGGCCCAGTGTTTTATATGTTGAAATAATAAATAAAGCTGAATCATAAATGTTCCTCCAATTTGCTTCCCTTTCTTTTAAAAGAAAGACATTCTTCAGCATATTAATGGTTCATACATAGCTTACACTACTGTCCTCTTTTCAGTAATGCTACCCCTGCTAATAAGATGCTACCCCTGAAAGATATTGCCTGAAAACACAAGATGAAGTTAAACATATGTTGAGCAGGCATCCTCTAGAGAACTCTGTGGATATTTGAGGAGTCAGTTTTCATCTGCCTCGGTTCTCTGGGATCCTACCTATCATGGCTCTAGTAGAATGGAAGGGGGAAATTGTGTGGCAGAAGATGGAGCTTGTGAGATAAGGGATGACTGAGAAGATCTCACTCTACAGAGGAAACAGATTTCAGTGGTGTCTCCCACTTCTCTGTGGCACAGCAGTCTTCTCTGGGCCTCAGCAGTCTTCAGTCAGCCTGCTGGGTAAAAAAATTTGGTAATGACTTACCTTAAAAAGGGTAGTGGCTTCTCTTCTGAGCAACTAATGACAAGAGCTTGCACAGTATTTTGAACATGTAGAAGTCATATCACCAACAAACTGGGAAATGGTTATCTGAAAAATAGTTTTAAATGAAAGTGTTTGAGTTGGCTTGTAGCACATTAAACTCTATCACATGATATTTATTCTACCTTATAAAAAAAACTCAGAAACTGTTTGAGCAACGGATGGAAGGTTACTTTGGTATTTTAAGAGGCAATATATCACTTTTTGCTTTGCCCAATGCTGAAGTGGTGACAGCTCAGACAGTTACTTCAAGAACAGGAGCATGCACTGACCTTGGAAAGCATGCACTCACTTCAGTGGGAATGCCAGCTTACATCCAGCTAAACATGGATGCAGTGCTGGTGCTCATATGGAGCAGGTGTTTAGTTTGCAGTCTATCCCCAGAGCAGACACCGTGCAGGAGGCAGGAATAGCTCCTCCAGTGCTGTTTTGAAGTGTCTGCAACTGAGGAGCCTTCTGCAGAGAAATTATGGTAGTATTCTTATTTTTGTCACCTCGGAGTATTTCAGGATTCTATCTAAAACTGGGAGGAAAGCAGAACAGTAACCTGATTTGTCTTAGACTGGCACTTGTCAGGATAGGAAGACTAATAATTACTAACATTGCACAGAAAACTGCTTGGTCAAATAGCTAAAACTGTTGCTAGTCACAATTAAAGCAAATGACCAAGTGTTGCTATGGAGATATTATTTCATAAAAATCTTACTTAGCTGCTTTCCATTCCCTTTTAAGCCATCATATGTAATTACTTCCATTTCCCAGATCCAAGCTACAAGGAGAGCTTGAAAACTCATTGCTTTTCACAATTCAATCCTTACAGAGCTAAGCATACTGGTCAAAAATTATCTATGAAAGCAAAAAGTAGATAAGGGATGATTACTTCTGTCTGATGAAACTGAAGGAATCTTTTTAGCAAACCTGTCTAACACAGCATTTTCAGACGAAATTACAGAAGTTAATAAGGGCTGATAAGATAAAGCATGTAATAAAATTGTTTCTCAGTGGTTATTTGGAAGCTGCTAACTACAGCTGGTGCCATCAAAAATCTAACAGTTACTGTATGCATTCTGAATTTTCAGTTTCTTGAATATTATTAACAAGTGGTAAAAAAATTATTAACATTTGCAAGTGCCAGCAATAGAAGCCAAAAAGAAGGATAAAGACAATCCAGAGATTTACATGTTGCTCAGAAATAATTGCTTTCCCCCTACTGAACAAGCAAAGGTTGCTTCAAAAAAGTATGTGATTATTACAATATTACAACAAGGGAAATAAAAAAAAATAATATCAGGTTTGAAGTCTTATGGAAAATATTATCTAAAATAGAAACAAACTGAATTTGCTGAGTTATAAACAATTTCACCAACTTGTAGTATGACAAATGACTGGCTGTGCCACTTGAATCAGCACGGAAATTCTGCAGCACTTTCTGCCAGATCTGAAATTAGTCAAGCTTCTAGTTAGCTCTGTGTACTATTTCAAAATTCTAGAAAAAAAATGCAATGACATGTCCAAAATAAATCTCCAGTATGAAGAGCTGTGCACTTGGGTGTGAATTTTTCCATCTGGAGAAGCATGGTTGTCAGCAGGGAGATGGTGCCTAAAAGACAAGCCACAGGATACAGTCTTGCTGGTACTTGAGTTCAGTGACAATCTGAAAATGAACAACTGACCCAAATGCAAGAGCCAGGTTACAAAGTTTTTGTAACTTTTTGTGAAAAAAATGATTCTACTAATTAATATTAATTAAATGTCATACACATAGATGAAAAAAGACCGTCTCTGTGCAGAAACACAATCCAAGCATCCAGTCAAAGACAGAAAGAGGAAAAGGGCAGAGGAATGGGAATTATGTTTTTCCTGAGGCATCAGCAGTGACTAATAGGAACACCAGCACTGTAAAGGCATGGGCTCACTATGAAGTTTCCAAGGGGAAAATAAGGAAAGATGAACCCTTTGCGTGTCAATGGCTTTATGTGCAGCATTGGTGCACAGGCTCTGCAGTACTGAGCAGCTCATCTCTTGGCTGCTGAGAGAAGCCCCACTCACTGCACGAGAAAGGAGTTGCAGAAGTGAAATGGTAGGGATCAGAAATGGAATAAGTTGTGAATCATTGTATGGGAAAGCAGGGACAAGGGATTGGATTTCAGCTTTGGAGCTGCCTACTTAGGGTAGTGTTGCAGTCAAGTATCACTGATGTCCTTTTCTGTTGTTAAACCAGCACCACAAGCAGATTAGTTTGATGGTAACACCATGCTCACAGACCCAGACTATGAATTTATTTTTTTCTACTTCATTAATCTCCCTCTCACATTCTCTGTCAATTAATCCTGAGACAAATCTTCTTTTGCCTCTTCTCCTCTCCAGAGCACCCAAGTGTAGCTGCAGAGAAATGAGAATGGGGAGCAGGGTTTCTTTCTAATATTCACTGTCTTTAACAGCAACTTCTGCTTCCTCCTCATTTATTTTTGGCTGCTACTTTGCCTGCTCCCTCAGGATGCTCTCAGCGGAGCAATGACCAGGGAGCAAACACTGTGAGCTGTGCCCTCTGCGCAGGCTGGGTATTGTGTTCATCACCCTCTGGCATGCTGCTAACACCACCAGCTGACAAATCATGTGGCTTGGTTGCCCTTGGGCTTTGGCTATCCCAGTGCCTCGTACTGTTAATGCAATGTGAATACACACAACCTTTTCCAGACAGCGACAGGAAAACTCCCTTAACTCCCTTTTGCTCTCACAGGAGGTCAGATGCTTGTGCTCCTCTGGGTGTCGAAGAGCTGCTCTCTCAGCAGCTCTGTGAATTCCTGCTTGACATCGACAGCAGATTGTGCTTGATTGCATACTTCTCTTTTCATGAAACATGAATGGATTTGTGAAAAACAGAAAAAAATGAACCTCAAAAGGAGGCCAGAAGGACTCTGTTTTCAAATAAGGGAACAGAGCATCGTTGTCTTAGTAGTGTTTGCCTCTATGTAAGAGCATGGCACAGAATGAGCTTATCTGTGGTATTAAGAGGCAAACTGTGGTTATCTGAAGGAACTAGAGGCATATAACTTTTTTTTTTTTTTTTTTTTCTCTATCATGTAATCACCTGTAGGATGATAGAACAGTTAAATACTCTTTGCAGAGTTTGAAAAAACACTCCAGTACATAGACATGACCGCCTGGTCATGAACCGGTGTGAAACATGAGGGGGGTTGTGTATAAACCAGGTGTCTGTGAAATACAGAAGACCTGTAGAAGCAGTCCTGTATCTATACTGTTCAGCCACATGGTCTAGCCCCAAACGTGGATGCATGAGGGCCTGCCAAAAGTGGAGATGTGCAAAGTGATTGAAGTCCCATAACTAAGTTTTCTAGTTGGCATTTCCCTTCTTTGAACTTCATGAAGTTCTTGTTGGCCTATTTCTCCATCCAGCCCAGTCTCCTCTGAATGGCACCTATTGTGAATTTGGTGTAGTGTCCCGTCATCCAGGTCATTAATGAAGGTGTTAAACAGTGTTTGCCCCTTTATTGACTGCTGTGGCACAGCAGTGGTGTCTGGCTGTAATGGTTTGAAAACAAACCAGGGAGAGACTCCAAGTCAGAAATACAATTTAATAAGAAAAAAAATAAAATAAAAGCAATAATACAAAGGAAAACCACAGACAGAGTCAGAATACAACCTGACACTCTGTAGTTAGGGTGGTGGTAGCAGTCCAGATGAAACAGTGGACTCATAGAAAAAGATCTGGTAGCTCTTGTCCTCTGGAAATCCAGTGGGTAAGGCCCCCTGTGGTGTCCTGAACCCCAGTTTATATCCAGATGGGAGCACTTGGCTCCTCCCCCTGGGTGGAGCATCTCACAATGGGTTGATATCAGTCTATGAGTCATGCAGTGGGTCCTTGATGGTCCATTAAACAGAAATAGCTCCTGGGGGGAGTTCTGTATGAGTCATGGGGCGAGGCATGGATGGGCCCATTAACAGGGAGGACTCCTCCTGCTGGGTGGGAAGGTGTTAACATCTCCCCTGACCCTGAACCTCTTTCTTTATCTGTTATAGCCTGGGGTGTGAGGTCTGTCCTGGGCAGCTGCTACCCATGATTTTCTTAACAGCCCATGAGCACTGACATAGAGAGTATAGAATACACAGTTTTGGTTCTACCCACATAAGGATAAACTGGTCCCAGCCCCTGTAACCATGACACTGGCTTCCAGCTGGACTTTGTGCTACTGACCACAAATCTGTCATCCAGTTTTCACAACGCACATCATGGTCCGTTTATCTAGTACAACTTTACCTCTTTGTCAAAGAGGATGTAATGTGAGATAGTGTTGAAAGCCTTGCTGAAACTGAGATAAACAGCATCCACTGCTCTCACCTCATCCACTGAGACTATCTTTTCATTGAAGATAGTTATCAGGTTGTTTTTGCTTTTGTAAATCCATCCTGACTAATCCCTATCACTATCTTGTCCTTCATGTGTCTGGAAGAGGTTTTCAGGAGGATTTATCCCATCACCTTCCCAGAACTGAAGGTGAGGTTGAACAGTCTGTAGTTCCTCAAGTCTTTCTTCTTGCTCTTCTTGAAATTAAGAACAAGATTTGCCTTCCTCCAGTCATCAGAAACCTCTCCTGATCACCACAACCCCTCTGAAATGAAGAGTGGCCTTGAATTACATTGACCAGCTCCCTCAGCTTTTGTGATTGCATCCCATCAGGTCTCATGAACTTGTGTATGTCTAGTTTGTTTAAATGTTCCCTTACTGAATTTGCCTCTACTGAGGGTAAATTGCCCTTGCTCCAGACTTTCCCATGGCTCCCAAGGGTCTGAGATACTTGCTGGCACATCAAACTGAGATAGAGAAGCCATTGAGTATGTCAGCTTTTTCCATATTCCTAGCAGAGCAATCACGTTTCCTCTCATCTTCCTTTTACTGGTGATGCATCTTTAGAACCATTTCTTGTTTCCTTTCACATCCCTCATCCTCACCCTATTCAACTATGCCCCTGTTCACACAGCCCAGGTTGCCTTTGGCCATCTTTGCTGCCAGGACTCGCTGCTGGCCCACACCCTGCCCACTGCCGAATGGGATCCCCATGGCCTTTGCAGCAGACCAGCTCCCTGGTAGTCAGTTCCCAGCCTGGGTTGTTGTAGGGGACTTTCCTTCCTAGGGGTAGGACTCGGCATTTCTCCTTGTTGAATCTCACAGCCCACTCCTCCAGCCTGACCCATTCCCTCTGGATGGCAGTTCTTTCTTTAGCAGTTCCCCCAGTTTGGCATCATTTGCTTGCACAATGAGAGTGCACTCGGTCACCTCCTCCAGCCTCTGATAAAGATGTTTAGCATACAAGTCCCAGCAGAGATCCCTGTGTTGCTCCCCTTGAACCAGCCTGCCAGCCTTTTACACACCTGGTTGTTTCCAAGCCAGACGGTGAACGCAAGAATACTGTGACAGATGGTGCCAAAAGCCTTGGTAAAGTCAAGACACTTGATTTTAAAACTCCATACTTCTCTCTTCTTGAAAAATCTGGTCATTTTATTACACAAATCAATCAGACTGGACAGTCAGCTTTTATCCTCAGTAAATCTCTGCCAG
Source organism: Merops nubicus (assembly GCF_000691845.1). Lineage (NCBI taxonomy): Eukaryota > Metazoa > Chordata > Aves > Coraciiformes > Meropidae > Merops > Merops nubicus. The sequence goes on from NW_008600704.1 coordinate 15,014, forward strand.
CTGTTCCTGGTTAGCTGCTTCTTGTGCTCAGAAATGCTCTACAATAGGTCTTGTTCTACAGTATCCCAAAGGAGGAAGTTATCAAGTGAGGCTGAGTGGCCTGTAGTTCCTCATATTGTCCTTTTGGCCTCTTTTGAAGGTAGGTGCATCCTTTGCCTTTTTTGACTGATTTGTGCTCTTGACTATGGGACAAGTGACAAGGTTTGCAGGTGCTGATGTCTGCAGCAGGCTGAGCTTTCTGCATCTCTTTTATCTGGGCTCTTCTAGGGCAGTATTTTGATATCCAGTGATGACAAAAAGTGATTGATTGTTGGAAAATTCGAAAATAAAGTTATGATTTACACAAGAGTCTTTTGTCACAGAGGGAGCCAAGTAAAACCTTTGTATTCTTTTCATTTTGTTTCTCCTTTTTAACAGCAGAATGTGCAATTTCTAATTGATAACGTCTGCAGCAAATCCCCAAAACCTTAAGCCTGGATCAAGGAGTAGAATTTGTTGTTTTTTTCCTGTATGCTGCTGGAAATTATGGGCCTTTATCAAATACACTATGGCTGAGACCTACAGCTAGAGGATCTTTTCTGGCACTGTTGTCGTTAGAAAATAATCTAAATCTTTTTCCTCTAAGGCACTTGTGGGGAAGGGGCTGCGGAGAGAAGAGACGCACTCCAGGGGGTCTGCCGTAAAATCCGTTTATTGCAAAGCTTTACAGCCTTTTCTAGCAGACAAGCGACAGCCCCCGAGCCCCATAGGTTCACAAGCCTGTTCACACGCCTAAGGCAAGCTACTGATTGGCAAAAGCCACTGTCCACGCTCTGTCCATGTGCCCTGTCAGTCTTGAGAATTGTTGTCCTCAGCTCTGCCAGTGTTTCCATTCTTGTCCGGGTGAACCGCCAGCAGAATCCACTACCTATAAACATTTGCTATTTGATAGATACTTTTGTGAATTTTCTCAGGCTTACAAGAAAAACCTCAGCCACGCTGATTGTCCAAACTTTAGCAAAACATGCCATCCTGCTTTGCAAATCACAATCCCACAGGCACTGAGGAAATAATTGAATACCTTAGAACAACGATAAATATCCATAGATGATGGGGAAGCTACAGACCATAATCTCTGTGTGTTATTGTGGGTATTGTATGAATTACCTATAGTTCAACTATATATAAACCCTCATGGATTTCTTTCACAACTAATATTTTCAAGGAAATCCATTTAGTTAAAGTAAGAAGTACCTTTCAAAACCTATATAAAAATGCATAATTTCTTCTCACAACAGTTTGCAGGTCAAAGTTTTAAAACCTGTTGCAGATGTGGGGACTTTGCATGGAGTGTTTCCTCTTTGGAATGTCCCTGGTTTGTACTAAGGTCACAGTGGTGACAGTAACCAAGCTGCATGGTCAACTTTCCATATGTCCTTTGTGAAAGACAATATTTAATTGTCTGCTTGAATCCTGAGGAGATTAGGATACACAGAATTGGCTTTTCTGTCCATTTTATTGGATAGCGTGTGATGTGCTGTCACATCACCTTACTCTTAGTTATTTTTTGAAGATTATTATCTGAGCAAATAGTTACTTTATGTATTAATGTTTTTAAAATCTATTATTTTATTATATCCTATTGTTTTATTATATTCTCCATTTACTCTCAAGGCTGCTGTGAGCATTAATTAAACAATATTTGATTACAGAAACTGCTGATTTTCATGCAAAATTAACAGAAGTGATAAAACTCTGAATTCTAAGTAATCTGCTTTAGCAAATCTAATGTAAACACCTCAAAATTTGCTTTAGGAAATCATAATGAGCTTTAGTTAACATTCTGCATATATCTTAACTTTTTCCTTAAATCTTCCACAAATGTTTAGTTTTCAGAACAGAAGAACTTAGGTATTTCTTGCTGTGGATTTTCGAGATGGGCAGGGAATTTCTGATCCTTGAAAGCAGTTGTCACCTCCCTGTAGGTGCAATTTACCTCCAGAACTGTAAACACCTCTGACACAAATACAGGTGTTTACAAGATGCAATATTTGCTTAGAGAATTAGAGCCAAATCAGCTGTCCAAACTTTGGATCTCAAATTTTCTGAGTAAACTGGTCACTGACTGAAAACCACGCTTTTTAACGTGATCTCATCCCATGAGAAGATTATACACCATCTGAACAGAGAAAGAATAAAAAACATAATTGCAACTGAGTTGAACTCTGCAGAAATGTGAATATTTATTCAAAGATGCTAAGCCAGTGAGGGATTTCTAACTTACAATTCCATTTGTAGCATATTACACAAAGTGTATCTGCTTCAGGAGTAAAGCCTCTCAAACAGCTGGTACACATTTGATGGTAGAATGTCGGTTCAACAGCATGATGCAAAGCATTTTAGTTTTCTTTCACTGAGGCAGAATGCTCATGCAGTCCCTTCTCCTACCAGCATTTTCTCTGAAATTCAAATTCTTTGTTTTGAACAGGGATGGCAGCCATTCTCGTCTGCAGCAGGA
>NW_008600704.1:17541-50820 GCF_000691845.1 Merops nubicus
TGTGTGTTTGGTCTGACTTCTCATCTTCATTCTGCCCTAGAAGAAGTGTTCACACTCAGGTCCATCTCCAGTGGCACAGCCCCGTGGCAACACTGCAAAACTTTTGCACTTTCTTCTTTCAATAACAGCAGAATTCTGGTGCAAATCTTGAAGTGCTTAGAGGAATTGTCCTTCTACTTCTCCTCCTCTCCCAGCTGAGCATATTTTAGGGCCCAACAGGCAGCCAAAGGACACAGGCACATCTCCTTCCTCTGTCCTTATCAACCTGCTACTGGTCTTATACGAAGGGAGGATGGAAAAGAAAATCCCAGTCCCCTCTGTCCCAAAGCTTCTTTCACTTCCTGTAAACAGAGATATCTTTAAAACCTCTGAATATGCCTTTCCGAATGCAAACACACTCATAGGTCCTTTTCAGTGCAATATATTAAAAGTGAGGTTTGGAATGGTACTGCTAACCTGAATTTGCTTCTGTCAGTGTATTGCATAGCAGCCTGGATGATGGATTTCTTTTAAGACCATGGTTTCAGCTGAAGGTTTGTTTTTCAAATTCCTCATAAAAAAGCATGTTGCTTTGATTTCTTAGTAACGTTTTTCTTGCTTACCAGTTTTGGATGCTGTGTATCATCACACCTTTTCTTGGTGAAGGAACACTGCATCATGGAGCATTTGTCTGCACTATGTTATCTGAATTGTAGTTCAGTCAGAACTTAAAAGAAAAAGGAGAATAAATTAAAAATCTCATGAGATACAGTAAGTTCACTCACTTCAGCATTCCAGTTTTATATAAGGATGGCAAGAGGGTAAGTTAAAACTGCACAGATGGTCCTGCTCTTCCTAATTCTTGAGTGCTCAAGTGTCTCAGCCTCCTGAGATAGTTCTTCAACAAATCTCTTTTTTGTGGATAGTATATAGAAGTGTTTATACATAGCCTGCTTCTTCACCTATAAACAGTGTATATATACACTATAACCAATTGTGTGAAATACTAGCAGATCTGGGGAAGAAAAACAACTGGGTTGTTTTTCAGGAGCCATTAATTAGAGATCAAAATAATGAGCTCTTTAAACCAGACCTAGTATTTGTTAAGAACGCACAGGCAGTGGTGGTGGATGTTACTGTCAGGTATGAGAGTAAACCATCATCGCTGGCTGATGCTGCAGAAGAAAAGGTTAAAAAATATCAACATCTTACTACACAGGTTCAAGATTTAACAAATGCTACCGAAGTCAAATTTGTTGGGTTTCCGCTAGGTGCTTGTGGTAAATGGTTCTCAGACAATTTTAAACTGTTAACGGAGCTGGGACTGACAAAATCTTGTCAGCAAAGGACTGCAATCAGAATGTCGTATTGGGCTTTGTTCAGTTCGGTAGATATTATACACATGTTTGCGGGTAAATCACGGTGTATGTTCGGGAGCACTTGTAGTTTGGATGTTAATAATAAAGGTGGCACGGGTGATGGAAGTAGCGGGACAAAAATGGGATCTCGTAATGATTACAAAACATGACGCGTTCACTGAGCCGAAACCATCTCGGCAACGATGATGATGGACGAGCCATCTTTAACTCGTAAAGAAACGTGTTACATTCGTGTTTCACGTTCATTACTAGCCTGCTTCTTCACCTATAAACAGTGGCTACTCTTTTGAAAATTTCAAGTAACTGGAGGAGAAAAGATTTTTTAAAACCCTGATATAAAAACGATGCAGTGCAGGAGAAGGGTAAACAGAAAGGAAAAACAGCAATATAAGAATATTGACAGTCAGAGCTTGTAATACATAACCTTTGGGCCAGCTGCTTGGAGTGCACAGCTGGTCTGGCATTAGCATTGCCTAGAGGGAGGCCTTCTTTTGTTTGACCTTGAGATTCTGACTGTTTGAATAAGCAGAAAATGGGATAATACTGAGGTAACACTTTCAGTCCTGAGGGAAGTACCATTTATTAACAGTTTTCACATGTTGTTATTTTGTTTAACATGGAAAATAGGCTCCAAAAGAGATGGTGGCCTCAGTTCCCTGAACACAATTATACATGAAGGGACTGTGGGAGCAGCAAGGTGGGAGAAGCAAATCTCAAAAATAAGGGAGAGAGTATTTCATTAGAAGGTTAGTTGATGCTAAGCTCAGCAGAGCATGCAAACATGCCACAGGAAGGAGTGAAGGTAGATCACCTCGCTGACGTATCCTGATGTCCTGCCCAGGTGGGGCCAACATCGCTGTGCAGGTCACCCCAGCTCTTCTTCCTCAAGAGCAGAGGCTGTCAGGGGTTTTCTGGCTAAATAGTTCTCTGTTGGAAAGTGCCACTTCAGTGAGACTGAAACATTTAGCCAATTTTGACATAATTCAACTTTGAAACAGATTTTAGTTTTGCTTTGAAAATGCACTTTTTGTTTTGAAAGTTGCAAACAAAACATTTCTGCAAACAAAACATTCAATGTTGGTTTTCCACTTCTGAAATTATTACTTTTTTTTTAAGATATAGTACTTTCTGACTTCCCATTTATTGTCTCAGGGTTGTATAAATATGTATAAATTTATAAATAAATCAGACATGAAACACTATCTATGATCATATATAAATAATACTTCAGAATTTTCACAAATTTTCCCTTAATTTCAAAGAGGAATGCTTGTAGTCATCCAGAGCCTTATTCCAGCATGACAGGCTTCAGATTTTCTTCTGTTAATTTCTGCTTGTGCTTTGTCTTACTAAAACACCTTTGCACATCACTACTGTCAACCCTCAGTACCCAGTGCTTGGATGTGCAGAAGTGTATTTTTCATTGAAAATGTCATCTGCTCATGAGAGCAATGCAAAACTATTCTGTTGAGCTAGTACAGAGCACACTCTTAGAATATTAACTACAAATTCATCAGAACATGATCAACTCCAGAAAAACATATATGAAAATTGAAGGGGAAGTCTCTATAATATAGTAAGTAGAGATAAGGTGGCCTGATACTTTAAATCTACAGCAGTCTAGTCACTCAATGAATTTATGCAGAAATGGAAATTTAGATAATATGGTGCAGTTAACTAGGTTATACCAACATTAAGTGATGATCTGAGTACATCAGTATAGTAATTTCCCATAAAGAAGCAAGCAATCTGTTTTCCTTACAGGAAAAAATCTAATATGACAACACCAGTAAGGCATATATAGAAAAGGTTTTTTCAAAGGCTCTGACAAATAACTATCCATTTTCCAATTAAAAAGTGATTTGAGTGTCTTGTTTTCTTGGGTTTGTATCAAAATGCCAGCAAAAACTTACTTATTTTCATCATAAACCCAAGTAGAAACATGTTTGGAGCATTTAAATTGAGTCAGTGGATCATGAAGATTATCCAAAATGGCAATCTGAATCAATTATCTTCAGAGAACATGGAATTAAACTTGTAACACTGATCTGATGAGAAAGAATGTCCCAGTCCCCACCCTGCTGCAGAGTACACAGAGGATGTCACCAGGTTCAGCATTGCCTCAAGTGAAAATCCTCCTGGCAGGGTGTTTTGTATCACTGGGAGTTTTACAGCAAGGATCAGTATGGAAGAGATAAACCAGGAAAAGTCATGTTTTAGAGTGAGCCTGAAATAAAGCTTAGCATGTGTGTAGGAAAAGTCTTGTGTGCTTCCAAACTGGAAAGCCACTGGTGAAAGAATTACTGAGCAGAAGTTGTTGCCCTTGGGCAGAAGTATCTGAAATGCAGTTGCATAACTTGTAAATACTAGTTTATGTCACAATATACACAATATATCTCCTTATTACTCTTTTGCTTGTCAGCATATGCAAATTATCAGCTTTTAAACTATAACTTATTCATGAGTCAGAATACATGAATTTGAATTTGGAGAGTTCATCTCTCCAAGGGTCCAAACCATACTAAGTTACCTTCAGCCCTTCAATTGTGTGTAAAATACATTTCACATTCCTACTCCAGCCCTGCACTGAAGTGCTGGGATTAAACCCTGACTGAAAGTTAGCATATGGATTTGCTTTCACACAAGGTCTGGCTAAACTTGGGTGGGAACTAATTAGGAGATCGCCACCAGGTGCCCCCACCTTCCACCTTAACTTGGAGGCAGGGCAAGAAGCCACCTTTATAAGAACTGACTCTCCTTGTAGTGCAGTTGGATGGCTTGTTTACACAACAGATGTGTTGTGTGGGCTTCTGGCTATTAAAAGGGCTCTCTGACTCTTCATGGCAGGTGGAGCTCCCAGAATGGTGGGGGCAGGATGATGAGTCTCTCTATCTCCTGGCAGAGATGATTTGGACTATATGATTTGGATTGGACTGATCACCTGGGTCCTTTCATTTACCATGGCATGTTTCTGGAGTCAGCTTGCTTCTTTCTGCATATTCTATGCTGTGACTGAATGTACTGACTTATTCCTACCTCCAGTGTTCTGGCACATTGGATTGTTAGTGTGTGATTCAAGAGTGGAGGGAGGACTTTGGCTGCTGGTTTGCCTGTTGATAATAATATCCTTCTATGCTGGGCAAACAGTCAGCAGGAGATTCAATTTCCAATTCAAGGGAGAAGAATGCATGAGAAAGAGCTCAATAATGTATTTTTAAAAGTATAAATATTTTCTTCATTTAAACAATATGTGCAGGGCAAAGATGAAGGTAATGTTCACTCATTCCAGCACTGATCCATTGATCAGCGCTATTGGACAATTCAGATTGTGATCTTGCAAGTTAATCACTGAAAATCCTTTGATGTTATGAAGTGTAAGGCAATTTCCAGAACAGACTTACATGAATGAACTCTCTTCTCTAGACTGAGGTTACAGTATAGAATAAAATTTAAAAAAAATTGTTTTAAGATGGTGAACTGTCAGAAAAAGTAATGATAGCAGTGGAAGAGCTTGTTAGCTCAGTATCACCTTGTAGAAGGGTAAGCATGAGGTTCAGTGATACACACAGAGACGTAAGCGAAGTTTATAAGCACTTTGTCAGTTGTAGTGCATTTTGTCCATTTTCATACCGGTGAGAGTTGTGGTACACCCAACGCTCTGGTCCCCTGGTTTCCTAAACTGGGGACCTGTGAAGTATGTGATCTCTCCCCTTCTTCAGCACCCAAAAGTCTGTTTTCTGTGGAAACAAGGAGTTGGGGGAAAAATAGAAGATTATGAATTGCATGTCAGGTTCCCTCCCATGGTGGAACCCTGAGGTCTGCCCAGATTCAGGAACTCAGAAAGACCATCATCTCCCCTCTATCTAGATTTTACTGTTAATGTATGAAGGTCTGAAGTAGTCAAATGCTGCTTGGAAATCTGACTTAGAAGACGCCATGCTTCGTATTTTAAGCTACTTGTTTCAGAAAAAATATGAAAAGAAATTGGAAGTATCACTAGCACATTAAAGTAATACAGGTCCTAGGTGAAGAGGCAAGGCCTCAAAGTCTTACAGCTCTTCTCCTGCAAATGTGATTCAAGGTGACACAGCCACACTGTATCAGGACAGGCTTCGAACATAGGCAGGTGAGTCCATGGGAGTGGGGAAGCAGGGGTGGAGCATCCCAGAGCAGCCAGGGCCCTGATGCTGCTCACCTTTCTATAACCCAGCTGAAGACCTGGATTAACAGCAACTGCAAATTTCAGAGACCTTGAAACTTTCAAAGATCTTTGTCAGTCAAATTGTTTTCTGATATCCCCTCTGCTGGTAGGCTTTGAATATTGGAGCAAGTCATCTTCCAGCAGATATGAAAGAAATGGAAATCATTTTGATAACCAGTCCAGCTAGGTTTCAGTGAAGAAATAACAATGATAAATAAATTCTGTAGATGATTTGTGCTGTTTAGCAAACAACTTTGCAGCATTCACAGATCTGATTTGTCTCCCTGGTGTTTTGGTTAAAGTGTCTAAGATTTTACAAAAACAGTGCTGCAGAGCTGTCAATTCATAACAAGCTATTTTAGCAAAACACAACAAATAGGTGTAAAAAGATGGTAAGTCAACAGTGTCTTAGTGCATTCTGTGCTGCCACTGACATTAACCTCCTGCTCTTTGACTAGCCACTGCCTTTTTACTCACTTTTACAGTGGATCATCAATCAAGAGCACGGGTGCCTTAGACTGCCAGCACAATCTACTTTGAATTCTGACAAGACAAGCATGATGGAATACTGGTATTTTCTAATGAGTCCAACAAATTTACTGTCAATAACTTGCAGTCACAGCAAATATTTAAATATTATTCCAAAGTGTGAGATGCATTCAGTCTTCTTTAGTGTGAAGCTTGCTCAAATGTTGACCTTTTAGGAACACGTGCCAAAATTAAAGCTTATAATGCACTTTTGCATTCGTGACCTGGCTTAGCCTGGATTACACATGATCAGGTCCATCTTCAGTTTGAAACTCTGTTCAACTCATGTCATTTGTCATAGAGAGCTGATTGGTGTGTGGTTATGTTTCACTTTGTTTACCACAGAAAAATATTTCAGTCTTAACTGTTGCTGATGCTAAGCATATGTATTTATCACAGGGATGCAACTCATTAACTCATTAGGGAAAATCCAGGCTATTGTTCATCTGCAACTGCATACCAATCTTTCCAATATGTTTGTAGTTTCACAGTCTTTGAAAGAGCCTCTGTGGTCTAAGAGATTGAGCACAGATAGCCTGGATTCAGGTTGGTGAGAAATCTGTTCCTCATCAGAAACAAGAAAAAGATTCAGCAGTCCTACAATCCAATAAGAAGATCCTTCATCAGGACTAGCTGAACATGTTTGAAGTGCTGGGGTTAAACCCCCAGCCCTGACTGAGGGTTGGCATACGGATGATGTCTATGAGCAGGCAAGAATAACCCTCCTGACTTGTTTTCACTCAGGATCTGGCCAGCCTTGGGTGGGAACTGATTAGGAGATTGCCACCAGGTGCCCCCACCTTCCACATTAACTAGGAGGTGAGGCAAGAAGCCACCTTTATAAGAACCGACTCTGCTTGCCGTAGAGTTGGGAGGTCTGTCTACACAGTGCATGTGATGTGTGGGGATTTTGGTTCTTGAAAGGGTTCTCTGACTCTTCATAGCAAGTGGAGTTTCCAGGATGGCAGAAGATCATGACCCTCTCTCTGGGAAAATTCGACATAGGTGGACTGATAGCCTGGGTCCTTCTTTCTCCCATGGTTTGGCTCCATAGCCAGCTTGTTCCCCTTACATCCTGTGCTGTGAGTGAGTGTGTCAATTTATTCCTCCCTCCGGTGGTCTGGCACCTTGGATCATTTGTGTATGATTTAAGATCAGAGGAGGAATCTGCCTCATGTGTTGCCTGTCAATGATAATATCTTTCCTAGCTGGGCAAGTGGTCAGCAGAAGAATGTTACAAACTGGCCAGTTTGCAGTCACCTTGCCACAGTCTTCACAGGTGTGGCCACTGAGTCTTGCAGAAATGGATAAAGAGCTGTAAATAAGAAAGACAGAAAGAAGACTACTGTTTGGAATGATGGCTGTTCCTCAGCATGAATAAATACACGGGGAGCTGCTGAAGGGCTTGATAAGGGGAACATGTTTGCTGAATGGCTGGGCTCCTTAGAAAACAGAATTTTGTGATTTTTTTTTTTTTATTATTTTAATCTGTAATTATTACTTCTTGCAAAACTTCTGAAGAAGTCAGAACGACAGGCAATTGTTGTCATTCTTTCTTGTATAACTCTCACCTGTGGGTTACTAACATACTTTCTGCCTTGGATGAATCCTAATGAGATCAGGACCCAATTTTATGTCCAACCCTAAGGACTCTTTGTTGGTAAATACTTCTAGTGGTTACAGAAGATGAAAAAGTTCCTAACTTCCCAAACCTGTCTGTTTGCTGAAGTTCACACACTTGAGCTGACTTTGAGTTTGTCTAGTTTGGAGAAAAGGAGGCTGAGGGGTTACCTCATTGCTCCCTACAGTTTCCTCAGGAGGGGAAGCAGAGAGGGGAGGTGCTGAGCTCTTCTTCATTGTATCCAATGACAGGATGCATGGGAAAGGTTCAAATCTGCTCCAGGTGAGGTTAAGAGTGGACATTAGGAAGCACATCTTTACTACGAGGGTAGTCAAACACTGGAACAGGCTTCCTAGAGGGGTCATTGATGTCTCAAGCCTGTAAATGTTTAAGAGGCATTTGAAAAATGCTCTTAATAACATGCTTTAACTTTTGATCAGCTCCAGTTAGTGAAGCAGTTGGACTAGATGGTCACTGTAAGCCCCTTCTAACTTCCCCTCCCCGTCTCCCTTCCCATCTGAGTCTGTACAGTTGCCTGTTGGTGTTTCCTGTCTGCCTTTTGCCACTGCAGATGTGGACCTGGATGGTGGGACCTTATCTCCAGCTTGCAAAGATGGGGACACATGGAGAGACCCTCTGACTCCATATGTGTGGCTCCCTTTCTGTCCACTAGGCACATCCAGGAAAACCACAGGTAAGGGTAGATGTGGTGAACTCTTCTGGCGATGGCAGCCTCATCTGAGGGGCAACTCTGTAGCAGGGACTTGTCTGCAGGGTCGTGCTGAGTAGTACATGAATAAGAAGCTCATTGCTTCCTAGCAGTGACAAAACTACATTTTTTTTTGATGCAGCCACTGATTTAAAGCATTTAAAATGTTTTTTCAGGAGTGTGATCTATTCTGGACAGGAAAGGCTAGCAGGGAATTTACATTTTAAAAATTAAATGGAAACATTTTATCTCTATAATCTAATAGCTTTATATAGTTTGATAATCTGATCAAAACATACGACATCCCCTATTAAAAATGTTCACTGTATTCTAGTTTGAATTCTATTTTCTTCAGCTTCAAGCCATTTTACATTGTTATGGTTTTAACTGTCAGATTAAAGAGTCCACTAATGTATTTGTGTACTGTACTAGAAAAGCATCAAGAAAACCAATTTGAAGATCAAAGAGAATTAGATAGATACAGCTGCTTAATTCAACCATTTGAGTTTGTTTATCATTAAAAAAACATATTGCTTTGGCCTAGAAACTGTAGTTTTAACTACTGTTGATTTTCAGCTCTTAAAATTAATTTGATCAGGCTTTTCCATGATAGGTAATGATTTCTTATTTAGAAAAAAAATCAAGATCAGAAGTGCTCTGACTATTTTTTCAGGAGGAAGCAGTATGTTTCCTTTCAGAACACAAAACACCCTCTAGGCTGTAACAATTTTTCTTACACAGAAAAGATAGTTGTTCACAAATTATGCTTCAGGGAGAGTCTGTGAAGACTTGTAGCACCAAGAGGCAATCTTTATATTAAAAAATCATTTCTCACTCCTGCTGCAGCTTAATAGCAGCATGTCACATAACATTGTCAGATCTCATGACTGGGACTGTTTCCTTTTACCTCCATCGAGCATGCCAAGAAGGTAATCCATGCTCACAAAAATTAAACAATGGGGGAAAAAACAAAGCACCATCAAATCAGTCTCTAGGTAGTTTCAGAATTTTGCTCTTCTCCAAACCAGACAGTAAAAAGCTGAAGTACAAACACACATATAGTACCTTGGCACTGATGGGCAAAGGGAATCCTGTGGCACTTGCACCTATGTAAGAGTGGTGATGGATCAAGCTAGGCAAAGGCACATGGGAAAATCATGGTCCCACATACATGTAATCTTAAAAATGTCAAACACTGCAAGATTAATATAGAAGACCATAAGGAAGCATAGCCCTGAATTACTTTTTTTTAAGTCTAAATGTTCCTTGTTTTAGCAAGGAGTTAATTGCAAACAGTTATCAAATCCATTAGCAAAGATGTCAGCACAGAGTGCCATTTACTCCTGAGGTAAATTTGGATGATGTCTGCTCTTATCTCCTGGCACAGGTTCAGAGGCTGCTGTGACCTGCCGTGGCCAGCTGCAATGCATACACTTGTCCAACAGGGCCATGGGGTAGTCACTTCGTTGTGCTCAAATAGTCGACTTGGTTTTCCCCTGGGATCTATGAGTAGCGTGGTGCAGGCTGTTCTGCCTACTCAGCACTTTCAGATGTAATGTTTAGAACCTCTCTGCAGAGTCTTGCAGGCAAGGATCTAGAGGGTTGGCTTGAGAGGATCCAACCATTCTCTCCTCAATTGTTGCCATTTGGAGTTCTAATGCAATATTTGTCATTTTCCCAGGGGCATCCCTTCTGGGAGCCACATAAATAATAAGGTATTCTTCAATACAGAGACAGAGTATAATGAGATTTAAGGACATCTTCCCCAAGCAATAACATAAAGAAGTCTTTCCTCCATGTATTGAACACTGTAAGCATTTTTGCAATGTCTAAGGGAAATTTGAGAATAACTTCTTATAGTTCCTAATTTCTGAATCAAACATGGCACTATCTCCAGCTCTGCATTACATTCCTCTCTGTGTCAGGACATACATGTGTGGCAGGAAATGAGACTGCTCTGTGCCATCTCTTCTGGTAGCATCATGTGGCAGATCTCCGAGGATTTTTGCATGACATTGTTGACTTTGAGACACCTAAGGATTTAACAGCTTGGTCAAGGGAGCTCCTGGTGGATCCCACAAGCTATGTGATTGCTGCAAGGTCCCTCCTGAAGCAACTGGTTTACAGCCAAGACCCCTGGCCATCCTTGCACATGAAGCTTCCTCTTCTTCCTCCTCTCCGGAAGTCTACCTGGAGTCCTTGTGCAAACAGGTGGACAATGGTCCTTGCTTTGAAAACCTGCAAAGGTTGCACAATGACTTTGTGAGCAAACGCAAAGGCTGTAAAAAAAAAAAAAAAAAAAAGTAGAATGATCAGGAAAGCTAAGGCACATCTAGAGGTAAGTTTGTCCAGGGAAGTGAAGAATAATTAGGGCTTCTTCAGGTACATTAGTCAGAAAAAGAACATGAATGAAATTGTACCACTTCTGATAAATAAGACAAGGGATTTACTAACAAGTGACATGGAGAAGGCTGAGATTCTCAACACCATTTTTTCCTTAATCTTCACTGTCAGTTGCTCTTCCCACATCTCCCAAGTCCCTGTATCTCAAAAGAAAGAAAACAGCGTGCATATTCAACTGAAATGTAGCCCAAGTAGTAAACAAGCCATCTTAACCAGGATAATGTCTCAAAGGGGAACAGGGCCAACTAAAGTTGGAAAGCGAAGGAACGTAATGATACAATGATTTTAATAGTAATTTCAGCAACTCCCTACAAAAGGTTTTCCTCCAGGTATCTGAAGGGCAACAGGTGTTCCCAGAAGCATCTTGCATCTCAGTGTATATAAATCATAAAAGCATGCAATAAGAAGGAAAGAAAGCAAGCAAAAAAGAAAGGAGAGAGCAAACAAGGAAAAAACAAAAAAGCACAAACAAACAAACAAAACCCCAAAACCAAACCACCAAATCAATTCCCTCACCCAATCCCCAAGCCCAAAGAACAAAAAAAAGAAAAAAGACCTCAGGGCAAAAGAAGCTCCAGCAAGTCCTGGGGATTTAAGGGCTATGTGGGAAATCTTGCTGTGAAAGCAGTTCTTGTGGTTTAAGGAGAAGGCAGTTCTTCCTTCAGGGCATCAAGAACAAAAGCAAAAGCTTTTTGGAAATGACAGTTCATCATCTTTCTCCTCAGTTTCCAGATGTGGAAAGAGTTGTTTTCATCTTTCCCGTGAGCAATACTCAAAGCCAATAGGAGGAGGAGGAGAGTTAACTAACACAAACAAAGGTTTTAAAGCTTAATCATCTTGTTCTCCCGTTGGAAATTCAAACTAAAAGCAGCAAGAGAAGTCTTCCAGAAACATCCTCTGTCTATAACCACACAGATGCAAACATGCAACACAGCAGGATGTGCAAAGGAATTGTTCATGAGCAGTGTCTGAATAAGGACAGCCTCCCCTGCAGTGTGGTACTGGATCCCAGCTACAGCCCAAGTTTGGCACTACCTGCAGACTTGCTGAGGGGAGCATTCTGTCTCTCATCCTTTAGGCATTGGTAGATGTGCTAAACAGAGCAGTTATCAGGACATATCTCCACATTATTCCCCTTTTTCTTGACCTCCAGACTGAGTACAACCCATTAACCACTGTCAAAACAGGGTTTTACCCATCTGCTTGTCCACCCTTCCAGACCATAATCATAGAATGTCTGGGCTGGAAGGGGCCTCCAAAGGTCATCTAGTCCAACCCCCCCCCTGCCATAAGCAGGGACATCTGCAAATAGTTCAAGCTACTCAGAGCTTCATCCAGCCTGATCTTGAATTTCCCCAGGGATGGGGCCTCCACCACCTGTCTGGGCAAAAGTGTATGCTATGTATCTGTGTATCCTTACATAGATACAAAGATATTGTAGGACATACTACTTTCCTTTTATCCAGAAACCCTCTCATCTTAGTACAGAGGGCCATCATGTCAGGTGGATCCTGTCTCTCACCACTTAGTCTACATTCTCAAAGAGGGTTCTGTGGCTTTAAAACCACTGTCAACAAAGCAATCTTCATCAACTATGCCGGCTGTGGAACTGGCTGTGGGCCTGCAGGATCTACCACCTTCTCCCCAGGCCCTTCCCTCTCATCTACAGAACAAATGAGAAGGCCACCTGGACCCCATGATCTTGGCCATCATCACCAGAGCCATGTAGCCACTCCAAATACACACCAGGCCTTCCTAGCCATATTGTTGGTGCACATTCAGAGGAGAAGTGGGGTTTATAGTGCAAAGACTGAATGAACCTCAGCAACAGCTCTTCTCCTGGCCTGTACACCTTAGCTAGACCCTTCTCCTCACCTCTGGCTGGCATAGTTGTAACCTTGCTTCTTTCCCACAAGAAAAATTACTGTGTAGAAGGTCATCTGTATAATGACCCTTGTCTCCTAGGACTCGCATCTAGTCTGCACCATTTTTGTATTGGCATTATGTGCCAGTTCTCCAAAGAGACTAAAAATGTAGGGTTAGTTTTTCCCCTTTTCTTTTTTTCTTTTTTCCTGCTACATAAGTTTTCATCTCCTGAGTTACTGTTTTTTAGGGCAAAATAACAAGTCCACATGATCTGGATAACTGATCACATGGCATATATCTCAAACTTCTAGCAGTACTTTCACAACTCCTGTGAATCCAGTATTTTTATTGAAGAAATAGAAATAAACTTGAAAAAAAACTTGAGGACACAGTCTGTTCAGAACCTTTCAGAAAATAGAAAAAAAAAAATCTAAATTGAACAAATCACAACAAATAATTCATACCATTCTGTGAGGGAGAGCACTGCCTCATTTACTTTCAGATCTAACTTGTGTATTGGTCTGTTGGTCTGTCTTCTAGAGTGATCTTTGCTCCCTTGTCTCCAGGAATTTGTCACAGCAGAATTTCAAGAAAGTTATTAAGAGAAGATTCTTTCTTATCCCTAAGAAAATATCTTTCATTATTCACCAGCTTCAAAATTTGCCTCAGTAAGTTAGGTCAACAGCAGAAGGAGATTCTTACCAATGCAAGAAATGTACTCCTGTACCCAGTTAATACTTCTAAACTTGTGGCAGGAAAGGTAATTTTTTTCTCTTAAATTACTTGAATTCTGACAGCTGCTTGGCTTCTCTTTTTGGGAAAGCAATGTAGCCACCCTTAAGGAGATGAAACCATATCTCAGCTGTTCATTCACTTAAGTTGGTTGAAAAACGCTCACAACACAGCCTTCCACAGAGTTAATTTGTCAGCTGAGGATCCTGTTTGTCCAGCTGGTGGAGCTGAGGCTGGTATTAGTCAGGGCAAATAGGCTCCCCTTTCTGTATCTGGGACTGTTTCATTTCTGGAAAAACTTGGTTCAGTTGTTAAGAGTTAACATCTCTCAGTTATTCTCAGACTCCTTTTGAGCCACTGCACGAGCATGGACCTCCTAGGACAGAGTAATCCTCAACAATTCCTGCCCCTACACCTCTTCTTCTCAACACTGAATAGCCCCAAAAGCAGCAAGTCATCTTTGATTGACCTCTGAAATGTGCTTCAACCTGGAGCAGATGCCCCTATACTGGATGGGAAAGGTAACTTCAGTCCCCAGATCTCTTTGCAGAATTTCAAAGCTTCATTAGAGAACTGACTCTTTAACCTTTTTGCCTATTTCTACCTTCATTAAAACTAATGATCCCAAGGCAGCACAAGGTCATTGAAAATTTAATATGTAAGTGGTAAATAATTGCAATGGTCATTAACTATGCTGAATAAAAAGTGAATATTTAAATAGAAGCCTTTCAGGCAGGACCAAGCCCTGCAGAGAACTAGAAGCTCTTATACAACCATCTCGCCATTCTTGCCAGGGAGGGAAGAAGACAATAACTGGGAAATATTTCTCAAGACAGGGTTCTCACTACAAAATTCTCTGTAAAGAGCTGTAAACCTTGGTGATCTCAGCCATTCTCTTTTTTTAAAGATTTCTTGTCATTACTATGAAAGATTTACAGTAAAAGTATCAGTAAGTAAAAATAGCAGCTTACCAATGCTAGATGCTCTACACCAAGGCCAAGCCATTAGTTTCAACCCCATCCAACTGAGAGCCCAATTATTCCTTGTCCCAGGGGAAGGATGTGGCCTCAGGACACATACAGTCCTGCAAAAGAAATTAGATGAAGACACGTTGCTGCTGGGAAAACACTGGGCAAAGGGGGAGGGGAGACCCAAGTATACATTGGAGTTTTCAGATGTTAGATCCCTCTTTGAAGGAATGGATCATTAGGAGTGTCCACTGCTCAGCCTCTGTGTCTGCAGATGTGCATGGCAGAGGT
The DNA here is from genome assembly GCF_000691845.1 of Merops nubicus. Lineage (NCBI taxonomy): Eukaryota > Metazoa > Chordata > Aves > Coraciiformes > Meropidae > Merops > Merops nubicus. Next base: position 32,219 of record NW_008600704.1, read on the forward strand.
TTTTGGCTGGCTTTTACCTATGTTCAGTTTGGCTATGTAAGAAAGAAAGCATGCTCAAGGATCAAGGAGTCACCTTGGCACTCATGGTACAGAGGCAAAATTTGATTCAGGGCCTCAGCCTGCTTTTACACCATTTATAGTTTTGCTCTGTTTATAATTCCACTGGGAATATTACAGGATAAAATCAGGAGCTGAGTGGGATTACTCCTGATTTACACCCGAGGATGTCAGAACAAGCTCAGTAACTGCTTACTGTACAGCTCTGTCTTTCATTGTATTTGTTTTTAATACTACTTAATGCTCTGAAATCCTCATTTGCAGGGACTGACACAGGCCGAAGGCACAGCGTATTACGTACCTTCCATAAACAAACTCCTTAACAAACTTTTGAAACCCCTCCTGCTTCCCCAGGGAGCTCATCTGGTTTGGAGAAGAGTACTTGTTTTATTTATACTTTTTTTTTCTTTTTTTTTTTTTTTAATTTTTGGTTAGTTGCTTTGGTGGTTTCAAGTCTCCTGTTACAGTATTTTTTTTTTTCTGTCATTGCGTCTGATTTTTGTCTGTCAAAGAGAAGCAGTCTGTGATATAGAGTAAGGTTCTGCCCAGCACCAACACTTCCAGGAGAAAACAAAAGCTGGTGGCAGCAGTTCATCAACATCTGGGATGTGCTAAATTCCTTTCTGATCCTAAATACCCAGTAACTGGCAAACATTTATTGTTATTTTCCTCCTTCTGGAATCACTGACATAAGTTTTGTGAAGGCAAAACCTGTACTGGCTTCAGCTGGGCTCTCAGTGCTCCTCCAGAATGAGCCGTCCTTGAATTCTAAAGATTAAAACAACTTCTAGTAGCATATTAGCATTTTTATTATGCTAAACTTGATATGAAAATGAAGAAGTTCTTATTTTGGCTTCTTTCTTTTTTTTTTTTTTTCTTGCTATAGAAGGATTTCACTAACACTGACTCAATATAAAGAACATACATTTTTAGAGTTGGTTGATTATTCAACACAATGAGATAAAATGTAAAGACTTGGTCATAGAAAGTCCCAAGAAAGGCTTGGTAACGACAGTTCAAAGGGGGAACACTTTTCTCCTCAGAAAGAGAAAGCTTTAAAATTTACATCTGAACTTTAAGTATCTTTGCACAATGTTATTATGCATAATATTTCATTCTTTACACTTTATGCTTCAGACAGAGCTTTTTTTGACAGAATACACCCCTTTCACAGTACAATCTCTACATTTTCCAAGCCCAGTGGCACATTAACATTTACAAAGAACTTTTTATCATTATTATAGGAAAAGTTTGAATACCAGAATCACTGTGGGGCTAATTAATTAATATTCTGAAAGCACATTGAAGAAGAAAAGTGCAAAAGGAAAATACACGTTTCTATTTTTGATGAAATTTAGAGCGCCTTTGTGCAGATTTTCAATTTAATTTAATGTCAAAAAGGTACCAGTACAAGACTTAGATTAGTCGTGCTTTTGCATTCAAACCTATTCAGCAGAGTGCTCAAACACAGATGGATTCTGTCCTGAATTAGGACTATCCTAGACAAAGAGAAGAGCGTGCACAAATTCTCCTCCTTGACCAGTAAAGCCAACGGCAACAGAACAAGCGATTCTGAAATTTCAGAATGAAACTTTCTTAAATGCACTGCCTTGTCACTTAGTGCACTGCTCCTGATTGCAGAATGGAACCAAGTCATCTCTGAAGCTCTAGCCACACAGTCCCCCAGGATAGGACAGGACAACTAAGAAAACACGAGTTTATCAGATAGCAGCATGATCTCACTGATGGGACTCCACAGTAGGGCATGTCTGCAGAAGATATCAGACTGAGTTTAGCCCTGGTACTTAGATCAACATTTTTGGCTTTGTTTTGGTTTTTTTTCCCCGAAGAAGATTCAGTCATTAGTTTATGAACTGTTTTTGCATTGGATAGCAAAAGTTTTTCATCTGTGTTGCAGAGAGTCAGATTCAGACTAAGTCAGAAGCATGGAATTAAGAAGTGCAGTATCCAAATGTGAGAGCCTGGAGAAAAGCTGAGTGTCCCATATAATCCCTGAAGACATCTCTGAAAGCCTTCAAAAGTCAATTTAGACTAATTAACTAAACAGCTACCTGCCTCTGCTGACTGTGTGGGAAAATCAGCTTCTCATTGCTGCTACAGAGCAAAGGAAACCCTCCAAAGTCAAGTCAGTGATGAATGTCATCTCCAAATGAAGGTACTCACCCAAGATAAAGCTGATCTGAGACCTTATTTTCTAGGAAATGTTCATGCATTGATAGCAAAGTGAAAGTCACCGTAATGGGAACAAAATCCTTCAGGTTTGCTCCTTCCTACTGGCTGAGCTTGCTAACGGATGCAAGCAGTCTGCCTCCTGTGTGCCGTGCTTTCACCCCAAGGCAGTAGAAGAGGAGCCCAAGGCATTAAGGATTAGGTTATAATGCAAAAGGGAGGTAGAACAACAGTGTTTTGGGTCAAAACCAGTGCACTGCTATGAAGATGATATGTCTAAATTCTCTGTCCTCCCTGGGAAGTCACACAGAATTTATATAAGGGGGGATACTGTCACCCTAGTTCTGGATGCTTGTAAGCAAACACATGCATTAACTTCATGGGGAACTCAGACACCAGTGAGTTCGTCGTGTTCCTGAAGAGCTATCTGGTGCTGTAAAGCAGGATTTTCTTTGGGGGCTGGGTGTGATTTAGTCCCTTTACATGGCAATGCTTTTGGACTTTTTCTAGACAGGTACAAACTCACATTTTGAATCTGGTGTATGCCCAGAGCACCTTGGTTGGTATGTCTGCTTTACTACCCAGATCCATTATTGTTTCGTCCACCTCATCCCCACTGTAAGTTTTTCTAAAACTTTTGGGACAACGGTAGTTCTTACTGTCCTGTTGAGCTTCATGAGCTACTCTTTTCCCAGGTGGAGCACATCCTTTCCTGATGAGTTTCATACCATTGGAAGAAAACAAAGAGAATGGGAATTGAAACACATGGATAAAGGCTTTGGTATTGGGCATGCCAAATGGTAGAAACCCAGGGAATAATCTGCTCCATAAAATTGAGTTGATAAATATTAAGTGTAACTCAGTAGCTGTTCTATAGAAAAAATAGGAGTTACATGTGTCTCTGTGGACAGCCTGGATGCTGTCTCCATGAAGGACTTAAAGAAGTCTTCTGCGTGAAATAAACTGATTTAGAGGCAATGCAAAGAGCTAGTCAGAAAACAAACAAAAACCCACCACCCAGAAGGATCCCATGTTTGCTTTGGCTGTTTTAGATAAGCTGATGAAAATTTCCTGTCAACGCCCTGATAATAGCAGTGAGGGACTAGCCTGCATGAGGGAAGGGGAAATAGCCCTGAAACTGAGGGGTAACAGAACAGAAATGTGTACTCTTTGTGTTTAAAGCTTTTGTCCTAAATAGCAGTCCTTTGCCTTAAGTGTCTGGTTAGCTAGCTCTGTGAGGTCAGAGGACCAATACCTATACCAGACTTACTTTGAGGACCATGGTAATGAATAAGAGGAATCATAAATGTCTGTGGTGGGGAGAAGAACAGCAGGATCCATTCCAGAGGGGTCAGAAGAAGACAAGCAGTGCTTGTGCCGTGTGGCTGCAGAAAGCTTTGGAAGGAGGAGGTCACTGTTTGGAAATGAAGTGTGACAAGATCTGATGACTGGCAACTGAAATTAGATAAATTCAGGCTATAAATAACATGCTGTTTTCCAGAAGGAGGGTATCTATTCCCCGGGCAGCTCCACAAGGCTCCTGGTGCACTCTTCACTGCCAACACAACAGTCAGTTGCGGAGCTGTGCTTTACAGTAGTGAATTCAGAGCAGGTCTCTCTTCCACTGGGTGTCACACTAAACAATCTGTCCTTTTAGTCACTGGAACTTCAATTACTGTTTTCCAACATCTCCACAAGATATTATTAGTAATTCCTCCCTCACATCTTCTCTTTACAGTTTCCTTCCTTTTCTGATTACAAACCATCTGAGGAGACACCTGGACAATAAACTCTGTGGTGGAGGTTTTTAAATCTTTCTCCATATAAATCCCAGGAATTTTTTAGAAAATTGTCTAAAATCCTTAGTCACCTTTGCATTTCTCAACATTCATTTTTAAGTGCCATAAGTTCAGAAGTGGCACTACTAGGAAGCGCCTTGTCCTCTTATACCACTACCTGGCAAAAAAACAACACTAGAGAAATTTTCAGTTTACCTTTAGACATTTCTTTCCTTCTCTTTAATCATCACCTTTAAAGAACTATTGCAGAAAATGTATTACTTACTACAGTAATAACAGAAGTGAAACACCACTGCAATTTACTAGTGGTCAATAAGGAATGAGCTGTTTCAATGCGTTTTTAACACCCTAGTATTGTTCTTAAACTTTAGAAAAAAATAGTTATTTGCAATTAAGCATAACAAATCATATAAGCCTGCAGGACTAGACTAATGATTTGCCTACCAAGGATCCCCAAAGGGATCATCGTCTTGCTCTCAATCTCTGATGCAATGCATTAAAAACTCAGTTCCTTACATTTGTTTCTGCACCATTAAGTTTCATGTTGGTCATTCCCTGAAACAGAAAATGTGACCTTTGAAAAAAAAAAGGAAGAAAGAGAAACCAGTTTCTTACTGACACAGTAAGCAAGCATGACTACTGGAGTTTTCATCAGTGCTTTGTGGGTTGCAATGCATCGAAATGACTGCTAAAATCTGAGTTTCTTAGAGGACATTGCATAGAATTAATAAAAAAGAAGAGACTCAAGAGTTTATGTGGATATTTTTTTTAAGCAGATGTTTTGGAGAACTGAGTTTGAGATTTGTTGCTACACTTTGCTAGTATAAATATATTGTAAAAATCTGATACCTAGTGCTTCTGTTTTTTTGTCCATCACAGCTATATTTAAGTATTAAATCTTTCATTTAGAATCTTTCATTCTTTCAGTCTGCTTCCTGGAACAACAGTTACCATCTTACATGTGGTAGTGCAAGATGCCATGACTGGAGCTTTTTGCAGGCTGCCCATACTGAATCTCATCATGGCGTGTTCACAGCATTGTGGTTCTGCAGCACAGAGGGTGGAATATAACCCAGAAGAGGCTGCCCTAGTACCCAGCCTGCTAAGGGCCAAATTCCAAAATTGCAAAAATAGTTATCTGTAGTTCTATAAAAAAGCCACAGTTCTAATGAAAAGCAAGAGTGTGAAAAAGCCTCCCCTATCTCAGGTCTTCTGGTTTTTGGGGGGTTTTTTTGACTTGCGTATACAGAAGAGTATAAGAGCAAGAATTCATTATAAATAATATTTGAGATTGTCAGACCACACCAGAAAGTATAATACAGGCGAAGTCCATATATTATTTGTGAGTTAGGTAGCAAAGTGTGTTAGCTGCAGCTAAAATGGTTGGCTTGGAGCTGGTCTTCTGGATTTTGAAAGTCAAAGGAGAAGCTCAACTCTGCAGAAAAATCTTTTGCATGGGAGGAAGAACACTGTGTTGGTTTAGATCTAAGCACAGCAGCAACATCCATCCTTGCTTCTGAGAGAGCTTACATTTACCTGTGGAAGGTATACTGTGAGAAAAGTAAGGACAAGTAGAATGTGAATAGACTAAATATTCAACTACTTGGTCATCAAGGAGAAACGGTGAGTGACCTACACCTTCATCTCACTTTCTGACTTCTCTCATTGGATCAGACTACACTGGACTTGTAATAACATTTGCAAGTTACCAAGTGATGAGCATTCCTTGAGGTTTGATAAAATAAGAGAAGCTTGAGATGAAACTGTCTGACGCATAACAGGTACCACTACCCTTCTTCTGGGTCACTTCTTTAGCTCTGTGTGAGACTGTACTGTGTATAAGAAAGGTATACACAAAATTAGCTAACAAACACAAAAGATAGCTGGGATTTAAGGAGCCTGGTGACACTAACCACTCCAGAAGCCACCCCATAGCCTTTGCTGGTGGGGCAGGAGGTGCAGGGTTGGCCCCTGCAGCTCCCAGGCTCAGTCCTTAGTGATGCTGCTTTGCCATCTCCCATTAGCTCAAGACTTTAAGACACTGATGCCCAGCCTGGTGGCCCAGCTGTTGGTGTCCCTTCGTGGAGCCAGTCTGTGAGGGGCTTACAGAAGAAGGGGTTACCTATGGAGCATGGAAGAGGAGCGAGACAACTACAGACCCACTGCCCTCAGCCCCTTGCCCTGTCCTTTTCGCTAGGTAAGTCCACATGTAATATTCCTTGCAGAGGCAACACTCTGAATGTTACTCTTAAATTATTAAAATTACTCTTTTCTGGCTATAGTGCAGCTGCAGCGTTATTACAGGTATTAAAATGTTTATTTAAATGTAACAAACCTTGCAGTATCTGATTTTCCAAGCTATGAGACTAGAGACATACTGAACCTGGCAGAAAGAGCAGAAGAGGTGATACAGCTATATTTAATCATATCAGTTCTGATCATAGGAGGCAAACCCCCTTCCCCTCACTAGCATGGTTGCACTTTCATGTTCCTCAGACATTTTTATGTTGAGATGGAGTTCTCACTTGTTAATTTGCTCTCACTTGGGACCTGACTTTAAAAAAACATTTACAGCCTCCTACAAAGTGCTGCATTCCATTACTAGAGTTTTTCCCACTGATAGCTCCCTAAGACACATTATTATGGCAGCAGGTACATGGAATGAAGCTGCCAGAAATTAGGCTTGAAACAAACAAGAAACTTTTCTTGCACAGAAGAGAAGTACACCGAAAGTTGCTAATTTCATAGAAACTACTGCCAGTTCAGGAAGTACTTAAGCCACAAATAATAATGGTCTGGGAGAATCATCAGAAAAATACAATATATGTTTGTCCTGTTGTCCTGTTCCCATGCTTCCTGTACACATACAAAAAGCTCCAAGCTTTTTGACCACTATTAGAAAACAGATGTTTTGACTCACTGTAGCCATTCTTATGTAAGATAAGCAAAAACAGGCTTACCTGATCAATGGCAAAGTACCAATTTTATCATTGCAGATGCTCTACTTTTCTTTCTCATGAGTTTTTTAACAATGGTGAAATAAATTAGACTGAAAAGGAAACATTTATACAAAGCACAGAGTAGGCTTTTATCTGGTTAAATGTATAGACCATTAGGATATTTAACTTTTTGATCTCTGTGCCTCTTGTCAAGATTTATCATGTCTTGCTTGCTCTACATCTTTTTATGCTAGGCCATCACTGCATTCTCCATCTGTACTCTTATTAAGCTCAGCTTCTTGTTTAATTGTGGATAAAGTTGATGCCCAGTCTGATTCAGTTCAAACAGCGCAGATAAAAGAAGTCAAGAGTCTCAGATCTGTGTCTGTCATTCATAGGCAACCAATGGGTGTTTTTTCTGCCTGCATCCCCTGCAACCTGCAGAGACATGGGGAAACAGCATGCTGCTCCTCAGCTCTCCCAGCCTGGCTCTCAAAATCTGACCCTGACGGGGAAAGAAAAGGGAAACTAAAAATTATGCCAGTCACTAGACCTAGGATAACCTGAATTAAAAGACAGAGATGTGAGAAAATCCAGTGCATATGAATCTGCCAGCAGAGCTCGGATCTAAAATAAGCTAGGGGCCAGAAGTTGACAAAAACTATTAGAACAGCAATTCTGAAGCAGGTGCCTCAACTGTGTATGCAGCATTTGATGATGTGTATAAAAAACCTGTGAACTGTCCTCAGATGTCTGCCAAAAAATGAATCTTCACAAGTAGGAAAAAAAAGAGTGTTTAAAACAGATTTAGGTAAAAAAAAAAATAATAAAATATTTTGAAATTTATTTAATGAGGCAGCTTCTGAAGTGCAGCACAAAACAAAGATTATATAATGGGTGTCAAGATAATAAACCATACTCAAATTCTTCTCACACTTCTGAGTCATTTAGCCTGCTGCCCTTTTGAGCTGTCACTTCAACAAAAGCATCTGAAATGAACTAATTTGGTAACTTACCTCATTTGTCTTTCTTCAGGAAACATTCCTTTTCTCCAGAAGTCTCTAACAATAGGCTAAAAGGAGAGACAAAAGTGAAATGCCAATAAGAAAGACAATCATGTTTTTCCATGAGCTGAAATTTTGAGATGCCTGTTCCAGGCATAGTTGCTGCATACGCTACATAGCTCTGATATTCAGCTCAGAATTTAAAGAAAAGTCATGGAAATTATCTGTCTTCTTGGAGAGTCTTTGGCAATCCAACAACACAGTTTCAACAGAGCACTACTACAACATTATGAAAGAATATCCAAACTGACTTGTCTATCAGAAGCTGTACAGCTTGCTTAGACTGACTCCTCCCTGAAGCATCACATTCTGCTTACAACATTAGTCCTTCCTCTGACACTCAGATTTAACTCTCCAAGAGCATATATGTCCCTGTGTAGGGCTGAATAACTTAAGAAAAGGAAAAAAATAATTTTTTTAAAAAAATAAAATAATAATTTTAAAAAAAAAAAGTTTAAACTTTAGGCTTATGGTACAGTTTGAAGAAGGGATTATCCTCCTGGCAGATCAGCACCTCCTAAGCAGTGACTCCAAACTCAGCTCCACTGCAGACACCCTTGCCAAATAGCAGGGCAAGTTGTTTTGTCTTTGAGTGTCTCTGCTCCCTGCCTGCACCAGGATAAATTAAATTATTTGCTCTCCTCTAACCACTGAGGCTGGGAATATGTAGAGGCAAACAGCACACACTTGCTATGTGCTCACCTTTACCACAATGATACTGAGGTCGTAGCCAGAGGTTCCTAATGCTATGTAGCATAAAGAGATAATAATAATGACTAGCATCTCTAATGACAGACCTCTCCAAAAGTGTATGGAGCCTGCCAGGCTGATCCATCCCTCTGTGCCTTTCTGAGCAGATGTGTGCCTATTAACTTACCTGTCAGGTTATTTTTTTCTTATATTTGTAGAGAATCCAGGATTGTGTCTCATTTTTTCAAACAATTGTTGTTTTTCTTGAGGTTTTCTTTTCTCAGCAATCACCTAGATTAAGACAAATATTTAAAGGGAATTTACTAAGGCTTCTTTCATTACTCAGCCTGCATGCATTCATGATTCCAGCATTCTGAAAAGGTTTAATAGATTGAGACATGTATGAAAATTGCATGAAGCCCTGAACTTCAATGGGATTTTCAGAGGGATTCTCAGTGTGTCAAACTCAGTAGCTGACAAGCAGACCTTGAGCTCAACACAATAGATTTACTTCAAAATAGAACTGAAAACAGGATTATTTCTAGGCAAAAATCTAGCAGCTGGACTAAGGTGTTCTGAGAGGTAGTATGCCATAAACCAGTCATAATGAGCTTAGTGGAGATTTAAAGAACTCACAGAAATATGTTGAGGATTATTTGAAAACATGCCATCCACACAGAGAGTAAGGGAAACCAAGAAGTAACAGTATTCTCAAACACTGTTGCCATCACTCAGTGTTTTAACAGGAAACTAAGTATTTAAAGCTTTAACTTTGGCAGTCATGCTATTCTGTAGCATCTCCACTGCCTTTATCTCTCATTTTCTTCTTGGCATTTACGAATATTTCACATTTTCCACAAGCTCGTGGAGAAATGTCTTTGGATTGCAACTTCCAAAGACTTAAAAACCACAAGGCAAATAGATCCTAATGCATTTATTTATTAATCTATTCAATTTAAATAGAAACTGGTTGATTTTCTGAGACTTGATGATGATTTGTTAGTATTTGCAACACTATCCTATTGATACGACCTTTCCTGTAGTTTTGACAGAAGCTGTAGCTACAGCCCTGGAGTACAGCTGAATTATAGTAAACCACTCAAATCTACTTGCACACAAATATACAAATTTCTTAAACAGAAATGCAAGTTAGTCAAAGCAGAGAACAAGAGGAGAGCCAGTATGAACACAAAGAGATTACTATATGTGTTAATATTAGGGTTAATCTCATTTTATTATTACCAACAGTAATCTAAATGCATGTGTAAATAACATCCACACAGATAGTACTAAACAGAACAATGATACAGCAATCGGAAGGGCAGAGATTTCATACAAAAGGACTTAAGAGACACCTGTGGTAATTAAAAAAAAAAAAAAAAAAAAAAGTTGATTTGATGAAACACTAGCTAATATAAAGAGGAAAAATGAGCTTTTAAGATGGGATTAATCTTGCCTAATTTCAACCATTTATACCATCTAAAACTTCAACCGTTTAAGCATCTCATTTCAAGATAAATTTCTATTTTCTTGTGTAGTCAGTGAATCTTTTTTGGAGATTGCTATAAATGAGTAGACATTTTCCTAGGGATTTATGTATATTTACATCTAGGGTATGCCTACAGGTGTGAAACAGAGTGTTGTTTGGATAGCAATAAATTAACAGAGCCCTAAGTTCATCAGTTCACATTGGCAACTGTAATCTTGTAGCTAACTTGCTTTCAAATTTGAGTTAATGCTTAATATGGTCCTGCACAGGGGCAAACCAAGTAACTCTGTGACTTGCCCCAAGCTAATGCACATCTGATACCTGAGTGTCCACCCTGGATACCCCCAAATGCCTAGGTCTAGAGACAGTGTGGATGGGGGATGTGTAAACACAGCCTTAAAACCACCCAAGACCATGGTGACACTTCATTTGTCAACCTGACTTTTGACCTTTTTTTTTCTTTTGTAGGATGAATTTGGATTATTCAAATCATCTGCTCTAATACTAATTTTTCAAAAGTTTCCCATAGCATGGTAGATTGACAGTTAAAAAGGACACATTAGTCACAAGTTGAACAGAAGTTATTGACTCTGAGTCTGTTGTGTAGATGTGCTAACTATTCAGATAAGATGTATGCAATTGCCTCTAAATCAGTGTTTCATCTATATTTGCAAAACTGTGTTCATTCCAATAGACTATTTCATCAGTTTCAGTGACAGACCTACATTACTGAAGATGCCAAGTGTAAAGGAGATTATCCAGTAGGGTATATGCTTATTAGACATTGCTGGATGGCTCTCACACTTGATAAATTTGCAGATTTAGAATTTAATGCATTTTACTGAGTATAAGCAAATTGTTTACAAACATAACAAAGCATCAATATGTAGCCTGAAGTGTTTAAATTAGCATTACAGCTCTGAGACATAAACTCTAAAGTACATATATTATTGACACGGGACATTTGGATCAGACTATCAAAAATCCTGTATTTTTAACTATATTAAATTCTTTGATATGAATAAAACAAGCAAGCTAATAGTAAAGTCCTTTCTATAACATTGTTGCTTTATCCTCCAACAGACTTATCTGAACGATTGCTGGATTTTCAGTTGTATCATCTATTCTTTGGCTTTAAGTCCTTTTCAGACTGTGAGGAATGGCAAACAACCAGCAAAAGAATAAAGTCAAAACATGGCAAAAATAACACCTAACATTACTGGAGGACATAAAGTATCCCAGAATCTGTTGGCTACCTGGATTGCTAGCCCTAACCTCAGCCTAGAGTAAATTTCCAGAATCAAGAACATCTAACTCTGCTATAAATTCAAAGACCCAGCGGAGAGATTAAGACAGTGCCCCCTTCCTACCTGCAGGAGAAATTTACTGTCCTGGTTGGAAGCTTAGCTTGGTGTGAGGGTTAGGGCTGAAGAATGTAGCAGTCTCCACAGGTAGTGGCTTACTGGATACTAATTGTCCTCTGTGGATAAAAAGAGGGGTAGGATTTTTTTACATTATATTGTCTTCTACAATGGGCTGTGATCCCCTGGGCTTCTGGACATACTGTGTTAGAACTAGCACTGTGGTTATGGCTGAACAGTCTCATGCTGTGGGAAGCAAGAGGACTGAGGACATTAGATGGCTTTTAGAGACACAGGAGGTTGGTACTGACATTTACATGGCACTCCATGGTCTTCTACAACACTGCAATGCTCACACCAGGAATTGAATCATTCCGGGCTAGTGTTAAGGAAAGTCCAGGCAGGTAGCAGACTGCGGGACACAAAGTGACTCAGTGACAGGAAATGTCCTGATTTGATACAGCATTTTCAATGTTATGTGTCCTTTCACAATGGCAGTGGTCCTTCTAGCCTTCAGAGTATGCCTATAGGAGCAGTGTCAGGCAGTTACTGTTGAGAAATCTCAGCTAGGGAGCTGGTACATTGTCTGTCCCATCCATGACTGACTGGAAAGAAAAGAGCCGAGACTTGTAAAAGACCATGGAACACCAGTTAAAAAGACCAATTCCTACCCTGAAAAGCCAAATAATATTGTTATTCCACTCTTTTCTTCTCATTACACTTCCCATGGTCTTTAATATATCTCACTTCTGTGACACAGTATCCAGATTTTGTGTTGGATTTTTTGCTTGCTTTCCTTTTAATATTAGCTTAATTGTTTGTTTGCAGCTAAACTGCATCGTATCTTTTATTAACACACAGCCTGAAGTCAATAATATTGTTTTCAAAATTTGATCAGAAGTAACAAATTGCATGGGGAATAATTTGTTAATAATTGAAAGAAATGGTCCACCAAGATTAAAATACATTTGAATAGAGACTCCTAATAAGTTATGTACTTATGGAAAACACAAATACCTTGGATTTTTGTATGCAGTGACTACTCTAAGCCCCTCTTATGAATATACAATGGTAATTGTGACTGTGAACATCTTGCATTTCATTCATATTCCCAAAAGAAAGATCTCAGCACTTAGGAAAACCCTTAAGAATTTTTAACTGTCTATAAAACTTCAAGTCCATGAACAAAGAATTAGAGATTGCATTAAGAATCTCATAATTTTGTTGTTTTTGTTTTTGTTTTTGTTTTTGTTTTTGTTTTATTAGAATGTAGTTTTCATATGTTTTTGCCAGGTACCTTCAAACAGAGGAAAACCTTCTTATTTTTGACTCTAAAAAATCATAGCCTTTCACTGGGCTTCACAGTACCACCAAAAATAACAAATAATCTTTATGTAGCTAGTTATTTTTAAAGTATCTGACATGCCTAGTAGTGATTTACATTCAACAGAAGGCAACTAGTCTAAGATAAATGCAATTATTTGACCATGTGGATGTCCAGACCTCAGGGCCTGTTTTGATTAGCATTTCATCCTGAGGACATGGGTTACATCCACAATGCTTACTCCTCTCCCCTCTCCTCCCAGGATGGGCTGGCTCCATCCCACAGTCAGTAGGGAGCAGTCCCTCTCTATCTGTCCTAGGATATAGTCTAGGAGGGCCCTAGTGCCAACGGACATCCTAAAATCAACCAAAATGAGTTGTTGCACACCAGCCTGGGTCAGTGCCTGACAGGGTTTATTTTACTAGCTAGATTACTAAATCGTATTTGTAGAATTACTCTAAAGCCAAACCTACTGAAACCAAATAATGAGAACAGATTTTTTTTTCACTCCTAAGTGCTATATTCAGTCATATATGTATTAGGAAGATCTTTTACTGGCATATAGAATTTTTCTAATTATTGGCTAGATTGTTTGAAATTCGTATTATCACAGAATCATAGCATCATAGAAGGATTTGGATTGGAAGGGACCTCTGTAGTTCAATCCCCCTGCAGTGAGGAGGGACACCTGTAACTTCATCAGGTTGCTCAGAGACCCTTCCAGCCTGATCTGGAATGTTTCCAGGGATGGGGCATCTACCACCTCTCTGGGCAACCTGTGCCAGCGTTTCACCACCCTCATTGTAAAAAAAGTCTTCCTTGTATCTAGTCTAAATCACCCCTCTTAATTTAAAACCATTACCCCTTGTCCTGTTGCAGCCAAATAGTCTTTCTCTATATGTCTGAGACAGCTCTTGGTCTTCTTTTACATGTGAATAAAGGGTGTTTTAGGTTCCTTACTTGCCTGGATGATCCTGGGCTTTATCAAGCTGTCTCAGAAAATGCAGCTCTTGTGTAAGTGCTAAGAAAATTGTGATTTCTCATCACATCAGTCTGGTGTTCACAGATGTGTTGCAGTAGGATCACATGGAAGTGTCTGTTTTCCTTTCCTATTTCCTGCCCCTCAGGTAGGGAGGACTCATTAGCTGTTGAGATGTGGGTGTGCCCTCAGTTCTTCAAGAAAGTTGTGTCACTCCAGTCAGCAGGTCTGGCTTCCCTGGGTGCTCTGCATCTACTGTTGTGCCAAGTAATTTACATATCACCATGGGCTTGTACAGGCTTGTTTTGTTCCTTCTTTGCTGAAAACAAAACACCAAACAAACAAAACCAAACAAAAGAAAACCAAAAAATACCTTGTCTTCATAGAACTATCATAACGGAGTGGCCAAGCAGGCTGGTCAACTCTCAAAGGTCTTGTGTGCATACACAACACTTTACTAATAATTTTTCCAGCCAAAATAACTTCATAGCACAATAACAACTGCAAATGAAGATATCTGAAAGAAGCAATGGGACGAAGCGTTGCTTGCTCCAAAAGATGAGCTGAGTTGCATGACCTCCATCAGGAACAAAATGCTTGTGTGTGAGCAGCACAACCACCCTTTGTATGGAGTAACTCGTTCAGAAACGTGTGCGGGTAAATTGAGGCCACATGTCTAAGGCACGGAATCAGATATCTGAAATGAGAAACTCAGGTTTGACATTTTGTTCAAAGAACTGGTTAATATAAGGGAACATGATCTGAAACCTTTCTAAAAAGCAGAGAAGAGTGGTAATAAATGACAGCTTCTGGGTAGGGTGGTCGTGTCTGTTCTGAGAGCAGAAGTCACCACTCAGCACTTCTGGGCAGAGACTGGGCAAACCGGTAAGAGGTCTCCAGGACAGGACTGTGGTACCTGCTCTACTGAAGGGGTGTGACAGTGGGTAAGGGTCAGGGCAGGAGTATGAGTATTCTGCCAATCCCGCAGCTCAGACGCTGCCTATAAAAGACACTATCCTCTCTCACTATTCACCTTGCAAAGTGAGGTAGAAAAGAGCGATAAGAGCCATCTATTGATTTTCTTGTCTCTAAAGATTGCCTCTGGCAGAGCGTTTTATACTGCTTTGCCTAGATGTTTAAAGACAGTCTGATTGAAATTAAGGGTTGAAACAGTCTTTGGTAACTGGATAAATAAAAGGTATAAATACAAAATCTCATTTGTGTGCACCAGAAGGAATATTACGTATTTTGCAGTTTCTTCACTCTAGAAACTGTATTTTTTAAGACTTAATTTAAAAACAATATTTAAAATTATTTTTTTTAAATATTTTATTTTATTTTGACATTTTCCAAGTAAGTTATACTTCATTCATATGTTCACCTAAACTTAATTGATGGGAAAGGGTAAACTGTTCCTCAAAATAATAAGAAACTTTTAGTGAGAAAACAGAATTTCTGTTGTTGTTTTCAACAGATTTGAAATTACACTTGTTCTACTTTGATTCATGTAATAACAATAAATGTCTATTATTTATTCAACTTTAACATAAAACTGAGACACCCAGCTTTATGTCTCATTTTTTGGAGACCATCTGGCAGTCAAATACTGCTTTCCTGAAAACTAGTTTGCATTTTAATTCCACCCATTCTTTCTGTTACTTCTAGGTACATTTCAATGTACTGTCACTAGCAACTTTGTGAAACAATGTTTCCCACAATTTTTAACTCTGGTATATGTATTTAGCCTTTAATTTCCCAACAGCCCTCTGAAAATTTGTTTTATTCTTCTACAGCTTGTGATTTCTTCTACACAGATATATTGCCACTATTTTTCTCAATGCAACTTATCAACCCTTTATTTTTTTTCCCTCTACCCAGTTCTTTCTTGGAGATTATTATTGCTTCTGAGAAGGTAAGATGTAGAATGGGCAGCCCAATGTTTTTGGCTTTAGTTCTGTGGTTTTTTAGAAGAATATGGCTTTATTTATTCTCACCACCAGTAATGCTTCTGAACATGCACATCAAGAAAATGAACACAAGGCCCCAGATAATGGTAGGACAATATCTGAGGTAGTAACATGTCTCTGATGAGCTGCCTACTTTCAGTAACAGAAACAGGAGCACAGGGGAAGGCATATGGTGCATGTTTAAAACACTGTGGCAAATACTCCCTATCAAGTCAGTCCAGTATGTGGTCAGATACAGAACATTTTAACACTACTGACATGTCCAAAGGTATTTTATCTTGTCTTTGAAGGTCCTTTTCCCCACACCCCTGAGCAATTGGAATGCATTGGAGCTCCAAAGCTCAGCAAATAATGAGATTGCCCAAGATTTTTTTTTGACTCCTCTGCCTTCCCAGACATGCCAGCCTGGCTATGTGCCCATGGTGAGAGGCTGTCGTGCCCAAATGTGCATGAGGGCGACAGGACCGAGGTCAGTGGCACAGGCACTGGCTGACTGTCTCTGCTGGGAGACAAGCTGCACAACAGTGCAAATACAGAGTTCTGGCTCCTCAAACACCTCCTCATATGCTCTGTTCCTATGAGGTAAGCACAGAGAAATGAACTATGGGTGCCATTTCTTTAACAATAAAAGTCAAGAACATCCTTATGAACTTCACTGAACATCTCCCAAGCAATGAAAGGCAAGTAACTTTTCCAAGGAAATTATTAATTTTAAAACATACATGTCTGAGGAAGATCAATGTAAGACAAACTGATCTTTTATTTTTTATGTTTTGGAATGCTGGATTTGACTTAGAGTCAAACAGCAGAAAAATTGTTAGGAAAAAATACCACATTTTTAAAAATCTTTGCAGTCAGTAGCTCATGATAAAATTTACATTGCTCTATATTCTTATTTATATTTATGCTAGCCTCTTTTCAGTTATCTTTAGGCTCAATTTTTGGACTTTTTTATTAAGCCCATTTTCATTACAAATGTTATCTCATCTTTATAGGCAATATTTTATGGTAGCTTGACTCATAGTGGTGTAGAAATAGTGTGGTATACCACAGCTGAATGAATTATTTTTACTTCATACTGAATTAATGAATAAGAGTTTGCAGCACAAACAAGAAGAGATCAGTCCAAGGAAAGGATGTCACCAGAATAATGATGCTTGGTCACCATTAGACCCTGAAGTATTGTCCATAAATTTGGGCCACATGAATGTAAGGCAATGAAATGTGATTTGTCATTCATCAGAGGTAAGATAGTTTTCCTCTAAAAAAAAGGTATTATCAGAATCATAATAAAGACAGGTTCACTTCCTGAGGCATTCCCCAGCAGGAAGAAAAAGTGATAAAACATGCTAAAAATATGAAATGTAGAGCTTTTCTGTCATAGACCATCACTTCAAAAACACTAAAAAGGGTTTTCTTGTACAGATTTTTCATGGTTTTAGGCAACAGCATGCAGCAGTATTTTGATAGCAAAAGGCTCGCCCCTGTAACTCCTGAAATAGTCATTAGTAGTGATTAGTGAAAGGTGACACTCTTGGGATCCTGTAATTGGGGCTGAAAATGTCAGCAGTTACACCATAAAGCAGCTTTGAAAGGAAATTTGTCATTTGTTCTAACAATTACGATTGATGAAAGTTATTTGTTCCTGAAAGTCATTGATGAATGTAAACTTAAATGTAGTGTTTAGCAATGTCATCATAAAACAAGTGTTAAATTCTGTCTTGGTTTAAGATATACTAAATGACATTTTTATTTTCTGTGAATTCCAGGTTATTTAGGTATCTCAAACCACCCATACTTCTAAACTGTGAATTGTATTTCACATGTTCTCTTTTATAATTTCACCTTCATCTGAGTTTCAATCCCTGTAAATCTCTCAGATTCTTGGTAAAAAAGAGTAAGTTCATTTTTTATAGTCACAAGAGTGAAACCTTTCATTCTTTTCAAATCATCACCATTAAAAAACAAAGAAATGTTTTCTCAACTTTTTTTTTTAAGATGAACTCATACTACATCTTATCTCATTGGACCATGTACTTTCATAGATTTCCACCAGAATCAGTGGAGTTCCAGTTCATACAGAAGTCTGGGCCAGTAACACACACTGCAGACTCAGCATCTTGCTTAGATGGTATTACCACTAATCTTGTTCCTATCACAGATTTCAAAACAGGCAATGAATGAAATTTCTCAGCAGAGGATACAAGGTGAACAGAAGAAGTACTTTATCACAGAAGGCCTAATTAAGCTCTGAGACTCATTTTCACAGGATAATATGAACAACACGAGCTTGGTTTGAGAAATGTAAAAATCCAGGGTTATTAAAACCAAAAATAAGATCTTCTACTTAGAAAATCCCAGAGCTTCAGGTGTCTCAAATTTGGATGACAACACTAGCTCTGCTTCTTCGTTCTTCTTTATTCCTCTGCTGCTAGCTGTTGTTGGAGCAGGAGACGTGCTTAGATGGAGCTTTGGTTTGACTCAGCACAAATCTAACACCTGTACATCTTCTTCTTCTTCTTCTTCTTCCTAAAATGGACATGATGGGAGATGCAGGGTGCTATTCAAAGAAGAAAAATAAAATTCTGTTTTCCAAGACTTTTCCATCCAAGAAAAGAGACAGATGGAAAGAGGCAGACAGAGAATATGAGGAATTAGTGACACAACATCAATCAACATGAGTGGTAGTAAAATCATTGCTGCAGCAGTTTTACTGTTATAAAGTTTGCTCTTGGCATTAGGG